>NW_010426145.1:26037-26329 GCF_000710305.1 Buceros rhinoceros silvestris | reverse complement strand
ACTCCATATGCCTCAAGCCTTACAATAAAACCACAGGTGCAGTAAGGACTGGCTACAAGAGGGAGCTGGGTCAGCTCCCAGCAGCCAACACCTTTGACATCCTACTGTTGTAGCCAAAATGCTACGGCCATTGCTGCCAGTCCAGCAACTCTCATGCACAAAGATTAGAAGCACCAGAGAAACATGATCACCGCAAAGGAGACAAACCAAATAATGGCTGTACACCTTTCTAGACACAAACAGCACAGGGAGCACACCAAAAACCACGTGGAGGCCACTGGATCTGGCAGCA
>NW_010426145.1:434-25859 GCF_000710305.1 Buceros rhinoceros silvestris | reverse complement strand
AAGAGTCTGATGAGTCCTTGAAAGTTCAAGTGCACTGTCAATCCCAGCCAGTGATATAAAATGCCACTATTTTGATTTTATACATGCCCAGTCTATCAGAAAACATTTTAGGTGAGGTTCATCACTACAGCAATCTCCATGGGTCAAAAAAAGCCCAGACTTCTCATTTTTCCTACTGCCACACAACAATGCCAGATGCAGAAATTACACTGCAGGCATCCACCTGATGCTAAACAGGGACCTCAGGAGCAACTCTGCAGTCTTGGTGCAAAGAGTAGTGTGGGGGAGAAATGCACAAGGGGGTTCACTCATGGACTTTTCTGACCATCAGCTGGTGGCAATGAATCTGATTTTTGCTACCTTTAACAATTCTTATTAAATCTGAAGAAACTTATTTATTCTTCTTTATAATCCTCCCCTGTGAACATCTCTTGCCTCATCCACTCTCAGAGTCACTAATACAGTTTTTTGCTGTAGACTCTAGAAAGACCCTAGGTCCTACTAAAATTAAGGTATATATGTTATATAAAACATTTTTTCATTTTGAGTCACAGAGAAGACAGAGAATGAGCTTCTAAAGTGTTGTGCAAACTAAGCTCAGAGGTTAATGATCTCATAGAGCACTGTACCAGTTCCTTTCTACCTAGGAGGAACGTGGTGGAAGAGTCTTGGAAGAGTCTCAGAAAAAATCATAGTAATATGACAGTTTTACTACTCAGCTATGAAACAGTTTCCACCCATTTTGCATTCTTCTGGACAATGAGCAGTGCAGTTCAGTGATTTTTCCAGTTGTCCAAGCACATATGCCTGGAAGCAGTGCATGCTCTGCTGTTCACGCAGTGGACCAAAACCAGATTCTGACCAGTTTCCACTGCAGAAATTTTGGGCAAGTAAAGAGAGATCCACAAAATGAACCAGAAGTCACAGCCATAGAAAAACACTGTGTTACCTTGAGGTTACTAGCACAAAGTTCAGAGAGCTGAGCTGTCTCAGAACTACAGTAGTTCCATGTATCATATGAAGCAGTACAGTGACTAGACCACATTCCAGCATAAATGCTATAGGGAAGTTAATTTTATCTGCAAATGCAGGTAAATGCAGGGCTGGAGTTCTCAGTGAGCATCAACGCACAGCTTTGGAAATTATTAAGCAAGAAGTGTTACATCACACTAGGATTTTTTTCAAATGAAGTTTCAAAATTAACTCCCTCATTAAGACCTGTGGATCAGTCTTCCTCACAGAGCTTTGGGGTAACAAAATGATCTTCATCCCTCCCCCTTACCCACAGGCCTCCCCCACCAGCACCCCACCAAATGATTTCCCTTCCAGAACAGATGCAGCTTCAGTGCTTTGTGTACTGATCAGTTCCTGTTTGCATTTGGGAAGCATAAACACACAACCTTTTGAAGGTAATCGCATTGGATGATTTAATTATTGCAATCCAATTACTTTCATCTCCTTTCCACATTCAAATGTTTCAGTAATGGAAGTTATTAGAAAGATTCTCATTAGATTAAAGCACAGGCCTGCTATGCAGTAAGTGACTCAGTGGAACCACACTAAAAATACCTAGTGGATCCATGATTTACAAGAAAGCAACCCTCCAGCTCCCCTCTAAATTGTCCACGTAGCAAAGGCAAAGAACAAGAACCTACTGGGTCACGAGCCTGTTTCCAGCTGCCCAGGAACATCTGCCCAGCAGATCACACTTTTTTTTTTGTTTCCAAAGCTGCTATGGTCTGTCAACTAAGTTAGTGATTATTTTTAAGTTATGCATGTTTCACTCTGAGTAAAAATGAGTTCATTACTCAGATTTAAAAGTAAGCTTATGCTTTTGAATCTGAAGTGAAAGCTGGATATACCCATCTTCAATATACATAGCACCAGCGGGAGATACCTCAGAAATTACATTCATATAAAAGTCAATTTACAGAAGAAGATTGATATTTGATCCCAAGCACTAAATTAAGTCTCTAGTTGGAATTCACAACAAGCATAAATGTAAGCAGTATGCTGGAGTAGAAAGTATTTGCTCAGTTTTACACTTTCTCATTCTGTTCTGACTCCACCGTATGATACCATGGCATCATAAGAAATTAGCACAACACCTGGGAGGAGAGATGAATGCAGAAGAAGAAAGTTTTCTCCATATCGGAGGAAGATGAGAGATGCTAGCTCAAACAGTCATACCCACAGGCCTCAATTTATTTTTCATATAGATGTATTCCTTGGTTAACTATGCAGTGCAGCATCTCTCTTCTCAGAGAATTACACTGTTACTGCTTGGGAAGGATCCCACATTTCCACATCCATAGAAGGCTGCTCTCTCTCAGCATTTTAATTATTGGATGTAAGTCATCCGGATCATCCATTGCAAAAGACTAAATTAAATCATTAACTGCTTCACTGCTTCTTGGAGGATATTTGATGTATTAAACAGAGTATAACCATTCATTGCAGTTATTTGAGAATCCCAGTGTAAGGAAAAGAGAGTCCTAGCTGCAAAGAGACAAGAGCACGCACAGTCTGTAAAAGCATTATTTTCCCCTGACAGTATACTTATTACGTTCAGTCATAAAGAACCTAACACCTAATCCATACAACACAAACTTGTAAAGGAAAAACCTGTGTTTCTTGGGTTTTGAGAAGAGCATCAATCACATCCCAGTGCAAATGAATCCCTCTCCGAGCAGCAGCTGTTAAGTCCTAAAGTCCGCACAGTTCCCATAAAGTTGTTACTTCTCAATTTGCACATTTCTTTCTGTTGCTATATAAACTTTCACTTCAATTTACTGTTTCTCTGGTTTTGTCCTTTGTGCAAAAAAACACCCAAAAAACCAAACTCAAACCAACCCTCGTACCTGTATGGTATAGACAAGTCCCTTAGCCAAGAAACTAAGGACAATCAGCTGGTCACATGTAACTGCAGCGTCTGAAGGCTTATTGAAACACCCTCTCTAAGAACAGATAGGCTTTCGTTTTTCAAATACTGATGAACAATTACAGGACTGTTTTTCCAGAGATAGCAAACGCGTCCGCTTAGAATGTATTTGTGTGCTCTGTGCTATACCAAGATGCCTCTGGAAATGCTCTCATAGAGGCATCTTTCTGTAGAACAATCCCATTTCCAGTTCCTCCAGTTTACCATTGAACTTGAACAATGATTCACGAGTGATAAAATGTTCCCTCAGTTTTTCTGCTCATTGCTCTGCTCTTCTCAGAGCAGCCTGAGAGTTCCTCCTCGCATAAACCCAACTCCTATTTGCTTCGCTCTACTAGAGGAGTTAAGAAGCCACTCTGTTGCTTCTGAGCCAGCAGAACAGCTTTGGCTGAAGTCACAGTACTCTCTGGGAACCAGAACAGCTAGACCAGCAGCTTTAGTGCCAGCAAAAATGGACAGAGAAAGCAGGGCAAAGCAATGCACACCCAATCAGGTCCTGAAAGGATTGTTCTCCAGCTGCAAAGAAACTGCAGCCCCAAAGTGTTTTTTGCCAGGGGTTCTCAGATTTCTTCTTATCACACATCCTGAGAAGTGCCTTGTGAGGTGCCAGCAATGCCCAAACCTCTGACTCCAAAATTTAGAGGTGATCTGGCATTTCAAGGGCTTACAAGACAATCAGTTTGTCACCTCTGCATTCCCATGGGGGTTGTGTGCGGAGATGGAAATCAACACAAGTGAATAGAAACTGTCTTCAAACCTGTATCTCAAGACTGAACATCACATCCTAAACTTTACAATTTATTATTAAAAAAATCCATCTCAAACATGCAGTGCCTCTTCACATCCAGCTACTTCTTTCATATAGCCTTATTACAGCTTTCCCAATCTTCAGCATTCAACTTCATACTGTGCTGACTTTATTCTGTCATCTACAATTTCGATGAACACTCTCTAACTCCTGTGTTACAAGGTTAGAAGTTTTTGTGGTCTCTGCTTTCTCCACTGGTTAGTTGCTGTGCATAGTCCTATCCTTTTTTTTTTTTACATGCTTCCACTTTAAGATAATCTTTCCAATCTCTTGGGAAAGCTGTTCTTGTGTCCTGTTCTCTTTACCTTTCTTCCAATCCCTCTAATGAGGCAATACCCTGTCTGAACTGGTATCCTCTGTACTAAACACAGCAATCCAGACAAACTTGCTGAATTATAAGAGCATTATCATTCTTTTCTTTATCTATCTTCTCCTCCTATGTACCCTAGCAGCGCTTACTTATTTGGTAGCAGCTGTACATGTTTGTGGGTTTTTTTTTCCCACACTGGAATGATTTAGAAATTTACAAAATATGTATGAGGAAAATGTATATTTATCTATATTAGATTCTCTCTGCAATACACTGCTATCCCACTTACTACATTTTCCTGCAATTCTTCACATCTCTCCAGACCCATTCAGCTTATCTGCTAATTTGGGATAAATGACTAGCCCAGACTGCACTGGTAGGGGAGGGACAGAGGATTCATCTGTTACAGCTCCTAGGGATAATCCCAGAATCATTTGCTCCTGGCAAGAGAGGTGAAAAGAAAATAATAAAGAGCAGCAATGGCCAGAGGCAATCACATACCAGGGAAAACCTTGACAGTATATATCACGCTTTCTCCTTGTGAAGTTAGGATAAAAAAGATGTATCTATTACATAAGCACAGGGAATTCACAAGATCAAAATACATTATTTAAATAATACGTGAAATGGAGGATTATACTACAGTGCAGCTTTGTAAAGACACCTGGTGGACTGCTGCTTAGGTGACTGCTACCTGTCCACCAAACCAATAAAGCCCGTAGCAGCTTCAGTTCATTTATCTACTCTTACAGACTACTTTGCAATAAGAGACAGCTTGCAGTTGGAGGCAAAAGTATCAAACATCACTAAAATCTCTCTAGCGACACCTTGTTACTAGCTTACTTTACTGACTTATTTTTCTCTAGAGGGTTACAAGAAGAGTCCTTTGCAATTCCTGTCCAGATGCCATCTCAGCTTGCATTCTCCAGCTCTTTACCACTGTCATTCACAGAGGAAGTACCAGTATTATCTTGAAAGAAACAGATTTGAGGGCATGAGATAACATCAGCTCTAAAGTTCTGTTTCCCTGTTTCGCAGCCCCTCACATTTAAATCCTTTCCCGAGCTAATACAAAAAGCAGCATCCTGAAGTTCAAAAGTAGTAAGTTCTTACTATTGGACATGATGATCACAATAAAGGTGTCAATATTCATATTTTCCCAGGAATCAGGGATTCAAGACAGTATTTTCAAAGCAAGGATTTTCAATGTCACTGCTGATTTAACTACTGAGCAAATGTACATGATCACTGGAAAAAGCTGATCAGCTTTCTCCATCCTGAATAAAGCTGAGGTTCCTTTCAGTAAGCTCCAGCACCAACCTGCCCAAATTCAGACAAGTAAGGATTCTTGAAGTTACATAAAATAACAGTGACAGCTGACAGGTATGGAGATTATAACAGGTGCGAAGTATTTACAGCATGTAGCACAGAGCTGGCCTACAACAGCAGCACAGTGCGTGTGTGAGTATGAAGAGCACATCATCCTCTGTGCTACACCACAAGAGACAGCAGAAGCTGTGAGTAAGTGCTGTACCACCCACCCCTATCACGGTCAGCATGGTGCCATGTCTGCCAGCACTATTAATAAATCATGAAATCCTCTTTAAAGAGCCAGGTAGAGAGACTACACTAGAAACAGGAAGATGATTTGTACAGTTCCTTTATAGGAAAGAGAAACTTGGTGTTAACCAAGACAACTACATACCATCTTTGAGTTAAGTAGTATTTTCACAGTGGCCTGAGTCACCTGCAGAGAAGCTGCATGCACATGAACACAGCTTGTTCTACGCCACTTCATTCAGAAATGCCTTCCAGCAGAAAAATGTTAGTTAGCATAGGCATGGACAGTGTGAAGAAAGGTGTCTGAAGTAATGACTTTGGGATATTTGAGGGCCCTTGGAAGCAGAGGATGGCAGCAGGCTGAAGCAGACTAGATTTATCACTGACCTTGGCAGAGGACACCAGATTTTAAATGGTAATACAAGGTAGAAGACAAGCTAGACACCACCCATTAGGCAAGTAAATCCTTGTGCTATTAGTTAAAGCATAAAAATCAGCTCACAGCATCTGCCAAGGAGAAAGATGAGCTGAGATTGGGTAAAGGCAGTAACTAAGGTTAGGGTCCTTTTTGATCCTGCTGACTTGCAGGCTCAGCACTAGCTGAAAAATTAAACCAGGTTTGTAATTCTGGCTCAGCTATTCACAGGTCAGACAGGATTGCCTCTTACACAGAGGGCAGAGAGGGAAGGAACAGCTTTCCTTCCAGACAGTTAAGCTACTATACAAGAAGGCTGAGATGATATATCCAGATACCCCTAGTCACGAGATATGTTTCCCACATATCCACTTTTTTGGTTTAAAAATCCATGTATATTCTGCTGTGTCAAGCAGTTCCTCCTCCCGGTCTCCTGTTCTGAGACATACTGAAAACATCCAGGTGGAATGACCTGACATGACAGTCCATTAAGTCTCTTCCACGTGTCATATCAAATACAAGTGAATTGTATCTTCTCATCAAACACACAGAGTGAGCTTTGGAGGGTTACATGCAATTTGTGAGCAGTTATCACAAATGTAAATCGTTAACAATCTGCAGCAATTTACTTAATTCAGAGACGTCCCGACTACTGAGCTTCAGGAGGGAGGCAGTGTACATAGAGGGCAGTATTTTAACTATTTGCCTAGAGGCCAGTGGCAGGTAACAATTTTTACAACCAATTTCTATTGCAGTTGGAGGAGAGGTGGGAGAAAAATGTTAAACAGTGCTCTCCTATATGGACAGGATCTGGCCTGAAAACATCATCTGGACAGCTTGCTCTAAATAATACCAATAAAGAGGAACAGCAAGTTTACAGGAAAGACCCAGACACTTACAACCTTGAACACTGCAGTGAACAAATGGGTTGCTTTGGAAATAGAAACAAATGTTCATCATCTGCACACTGTAGAAATAAATGAAAGCTAACAAAGGCTTTTAGAAATGCAACAACCAGATCATTTCACAAATGCATTTCTCCCCCTGGCACTGCACCTTTAAAATATTTGCTTCACTCACAGAAGTAGCCTGAAAGATCAAGGTTTTTTCTTTGCTTTTCCCACTCACTTTTTTTTTTTCCCCAGAGCATTTAACGGTTTTGTTTGATCAATTTTTGAAACGAAAACATTTCTGTAAAAGAAAAAAAAAGCTCATGGTATGGCAGCTACATGCTTATTAGAAGCCACTGAACACTGAGGACCTACATCCTAGTTTTCCCAGTGGTCAGCCAGTAACCCCTACTTTAGACACAGAAACCAAAGACAATGGTCCAGTAGCCTACTTCCAAGTCAAGTGCTTAAAAGCTTAGAGACATTTTTCTGTACTTCCATCAGTTCTCCCAGTCATCCCACGCTGTCTGCTTCTCTGGCACCCTTCACTTTTATGCACATTTCAACCACGCTATTTCTCTCCCCAGAGTTTTGGCTCCAGCACTCTGGTTAAGCAAGAGCTGACAGTGATTCAGAAGTCCTGCTAGACTTGGCCTTTTAAAAATACTCATTCTAGTGGCAAGAACATAATTTTCAAATGTGTATGTCTGTGTGTAGGAAATGTGCAGATACTCCCTCCGCATCCCAGTCCTTGTTTTCAGAAACACTCATTAATCAGCAAGTACTGGACTACCAAGGTCACCTCTCCTTGACAGTAGCAGATCTTCTGCATTTATGCACCCCAAGGAACTGCAGAGGTAGCCCACATACCTGCTCAAGCTGCTCTTGTCTCCTTCCTCACCAAGTCAATCGTGGCTTTGAAGCAAGGAGACAATATTGCCATTCCCTCCACCACACTGAAGTTTCTTCCCATTTGATTTTCATTTCTCTACTGCTTCTAGCATCCCAGCCCATTCCCCATAGTCTGAGGCATCACTGTCTCTCACTGACTCAAAACAACTGAATGCATTTTAATAATATTTAAACAGGTTAAAAAAAATTCCAATAATAAACTGGGAGCTACTATAGACTGCTGCTGGGAAAGGAGCTGCTGGAACATAGAAGGATACAGTGGGTAATTAAGGTTTTCAGAAAGCACATCTGGCAGATGAAAAGAGCTAAACACACCAAAAGCATTTCATATCAACAATGGACAAGGTGGTTTTTACCAGATTTCTGGTGCCAGTGATCCAACCTGCCCCATTTTGCTTTCATGTCAGATGACTGCTGGACACTAGAGTTCAACAGCACTCAGCATTAGCAAGGATGTGTGGCTGCTCCAAGTTCACACAGGAAGCAGACAGCCTGCCTTTTTTGAATTTGAAATCGGTAAGAGGGGATCAGTGAAAGAATTAATAAATGGGAAGGTGAGGAAAGGAAAAAGTTACTTGAGAGGAGCTGTGTAGATAAAACATGAATGGGAAGAATAAGCAGTAGAGAACATACAAATGATATAACAATATACATAAAGTATATACATAAATATACATACATATATACATAAATATACATACAAATGATACAAAGCCTGCAGCAAGGATGGCAGCAAGCACCTGGTTCAGTAAACCCCCAACAAGAAAACTGAAACTGCAAAATCTTTTGGTAATAACAGACCTGTCCAAATAGAGGCAACAGGCTGGAGACAAACCCTTTAAACCCCAAGACTCTCCCTGCACCCCAATTATGGTGGAATCAAGATGGCTTTGTGCACGAGGTCACCAGAAGAAAGGGAGACTTCCAGCTCCACACTTTGCATTTATGAAGCAGCCTGCTAGGGACAGACGTGGTAATGAAAACCCTTCCCGCTGCACTCGACAACTGAGCATTTCCCTGCATGTAACCTCCAAATATGTAACATGGAAAGTATTTCCTGCATTAAGGCTTCTCCAAATAGTACACTCGCACATAACTTTGAACCTCACAGATGTGAGGTTCTTGCTCTGCTACTTGGGACACTACATCCATTAGGTTGTATCACTTTGAAAGGACAGTTTTCTCGGGCATTTAAGACAAACAAAGGTTCATTATCTATCGCTGCAAAATAAGCATAGAGGAAAACAAAACAATAGTTTGAAACAGGAAGTCATGATCAACACAGACTATCTGAATTCAATTTCAAGTGATCTTTTCCCATCTGCGTACTGTGAAGTTTGTACTTGAAGGAAAGGTTTTCACTGTATATTTTTTCAGGGAGAGAAAAAGCTCCACTTCAGCTGGCTTCCTCTGTAGTGCCCATGGAAAGTTTCAAGTCTGAGCACTGGCTCTTAGAAAGTTCCTACTCTTGTTTCTTCCCCAGCTTGAGTCAAGTTACTAAAGGGTCTCGAGAACAGAACACTTTTCTGTTCAAAGCAGCTTAGGTTTTGACTACACAAACACAGGGAATCAAACGTGCGCCTCTTCAGGAGATACTTACAAAATACGAATATTGTTCAAAAATAAGAACCGTTTGTTTGAGATGCTTCTAAAACAATCCTGGACAGGTAGAGAAAGCAATGCCATGATCCAGCTCCATATGAGAACTTTAGGACAGCGATACCAAACAGCAGGTCTAAGGTAAGTGCACAAGTCTGGGAGTACTGCTCCCACTACAGAGGTAGGTATTGAAAAACAGGACTCTCATTAAACATGGCAGTTCAAGACAACCTACTCAAAAGGCAAAAAAGATGTGTGAAATCCCACACCCTCCTTAGCCTCGGGTACACTCCTCCAATCTTATCTTGGACTGCGTAAGCACCTGGATCCTAAACTCTTGCCTCATGACACCCATTTTTACTCCATAATAGCTTAGCTGTAAGGGGACTCAACTAGGAGGACAAGGCAGGGTATAAGATCTCCTGAGCATGGTGGGGATTGACAACACCTTCCTCAGAATCTCATCTCAAACAAAAGTCTGGGGGAAAAAAAATTGAACTGTTGATGCTAGGTCCCTTGGTAGGATGGACATTAGCCTGGCCAGTTTCATTCCATGAGACCCAGAAGCCATCTCTACCTGCTATGTCCTTAAAACAGCAACCCATCACTGTACAAACTTACTGAACATGTAGCAGTTACGTTTTCACATAGCATCAACACTGGATATGCACAAATTGAACAAGAATAAAACTTCTCTCTCTACAAAGAAAGTTTCCATTTCAACTTTCAGCTTCAATTGCAATTGCTTATCTTTTTCCTCAATTGCTTATATTTTTTTTCAGATAATACATAACCAAAACATTCCCAAATGGCAACACCAGTGTCACTCTGATCTGTGACTTCAGTAAACAGTATCAATTTAGTTACGCAGGTGGAAGGGAAGCAAAGTTAGGTATCTTGTTCTCTTTAGTTTTAGTACTTCTGCATAATTGATAGCTATTCATAATTTAAGTTTATTTGACTCCAAATCTGCTCCTCTCCCTTAGTATCTGGTTCAAATTGTTGTTTCCATAAAATTCTATGCAATGGAGGCCAAGCAGCATATCTATATGTGTCCAGAGTAAGAAAGTGCAATCTTGCGGTACAGCAAAAGCAGATTTTGTAGAAAAATACTATAAAGACCGTAAACCTCTTATGTTTTGGGTACTCAAGATTCTAAGGAAATTTTGTTGCTTTCTTGATGCTCTGATCTTGGGCCTTAAAAAGGCAATCATTATCTTATAACATCTTAGGGCTGGGCTAAAATAATCTGACACAATTTCCTCAGTATCAGAAGACCTGTACCAGAGGATAATTTCAGACCAACCATCCTGAGAACAGTTAAAGTGATATTAAAAACTAATCATGAAACTTTTAATAGAAAAGGAGTAAACACAAAAGGCTCCACAACAAAACACTACACACGAGAAATCCAAACTGGAGCATATACATTCCCTCACAATGCAGGAGGGAACAATGAAGTATTGTGAAAGATGAGGAAAACCCAACGCTCCTCACCACTGGAAAGCCTGGCTACAAGACACGATACCCAGCTTAGCAACTTGGGCCAAGCCCAGGAGTAGGAGAATGCAACTGCCACAGGGCAGCATGCCAAAGAGTGTCAGAACAACAATGCTACACTCAACACTGATTCCACCACTGCCCCATAGCAATTACTGTGGCAGTGGCAGTTAAGGGACACCTATCATTCTTCTGCCTATGGCAGCAACTTGCATTTGCACTCCTCCAGTAATGCAACTATCAGCTGCACTTCTGAAGTGTTTGTCTGATCCTGCTCACAACGAGGTCAGCAGCAAAACTCTCAAATGACATTGGAGCAGGATGAAATGAACCATGATATTTTTAGTGTTTTGCTTACATATTGAAGCAAAAGCAATTTACTACTTCTTCCTAATGGAAGATACATCAGTGTCCCCTCATCGGCGGGTAAAGAAAAAAAAATAGAACTGAAATAAATATTGTCTGATATTCAAGCAGACACCCAAATGGAAACAGCTTGCACAGGAATAAGCTCTGTAAAGCTATGGAAGACAGACTCTCTCTCTGCAAGCCTTTGCCCTGACGTATGTACATTACCAGTGGCAGGTAAACTGGAAAAGGCAGAAAGACCTACGTAATAGTTAGGGAACAAGCATCTCTAGCTGTACAGTACTTTCTATCACAAACATGCTTTGAAAATTAATTTAATTATTGTACCTGAAGTTTCCCATGCCTTTTTCAAGTAGAGAAGCTCACAAGCTATTGAAGTAGCACACTTCTGCTTCTTGGTTCCTTTGTGGCATCACCAGTTTTAAGAGGAAATTAAGATTTCTTGTCTTCTGTCCACCTTGAAGTTTTAATAAAACCTACATATTGTATTAGAGTTTTCTATAATCATTTGGAAGCAGCCCCAAAGATGTTATTGAAGCCTTGGTTACATGAAAAGATGTATGGGTGGAAATCAATGCTTGGAATAAGGTCTTTGGGCAACTTATTTCAAGTATTTCAAGTTATATGGCTGTAAGCCCAAGTTATTTCATGTATTTTAGGGACTGAAAGGAGCAGAAATGTAATTTTTATGACTAAAGGTCTTTTCAAAGATGTAGAGAATTCCTGCAGAGGGTCTCGAACTTTCTTGATCTTCTCCAAGCTTTGTTCTGTATTTGGATCACCTCGATGAAGAATCTTCAGCACATAACTGTACATATGTTTCAAAGGGGTCAATTATTAATGGCTTGTATTTCAAAACTGATCATTACCACAGCTTAGCACTGGTCTGTAATTTCAAGAATACGGGACCAAAGCTTCCAGTTAGCCTGAAATAATGGAGGGACTGTTTCACTTATCAGAACTGAAGTGTGAGCTCATCTCCGGCAGCCTGTGGAGCAGGCCCTGGGCAGCGGCAATGACAACAAGCCCACTGGAAGGATGCCACCCCAGGACAGCATAAGCAAGGAACGAGCTGACATGTAAAGAAGCATTCACGTTCCATCTCCCAGACCTACAGGACATGAAAAACAAATGCTCTGCTCAAACCAGTCAAAGATACTTCTCTGGGTGTCAGAAGCCAAGCCTCATGGAGACAAATTATCTCGATGGTTGTTAAGGAAGATGGAGGGGTGTACTCACACAGATTACAGGTCCAGTGGTTGGGCCTCTGATGGTGCAGAACACAAGAGAACACGGGGACTGGCCAGAGCACTTGGCCACGAGTGCCACTTCAGTGCTCTAGCCGGGTTCCAGCCCTGCCTGCAGTCCCGTGGGTTGCCGGCTGATGTCGCTCGCAGGAATTTGGTAACTTACGTACTTCTGCTCAGTGTTGCAGCCCCCAGAGACCTGTCCTTCCCTGGACATCTGGTTGAAGTTAGTCTTAAATATCTCAGACTATTTTTGGTCTCAAATTCAGGCCTTTTAAACTTGTTACAGATCTCAAACTAGCAGAAACATTCAAAGGCTGATCAGTTTTAAGGGCTGTGTCTTGCTTAAACCAGTGGCTTAGTTTGTTGTGGGTTTGTTTGTTTATTTTTAAAATCACAGAACCAACTTCCTATAGGCAATCTGACACCCCACCAGCAGGGAAGGCCACATAAGCTGGGTGCCCTGGCAATGTCAAACATACCTAGATTAATAAATGACACAGGCCTGGGACCAGTCTCTGGCAGCAAGGCCACCTGGCATAGAAACTAGCAGCTGCATCCAAGCTGTCTACTGCGAACAGTCCCTGGCCCAAGCTGACTCCCAAACTCTGTCTGGGGAGTATCTGATGCTGCATGAGAAATGGCACAGAACATTGCCTGGTATCAACAACATACGGTACAGCCAGCCAGATCCTCATGCTTGAAAACATACCCTCATGCTATTTAATTTATTAGAAATGCAGTCATTATAGCAACTGGCCCTGGGTTCAGCTGCCTGCTTCTCCCAGCTGGTTCATGCAGTCATTGAAAAGAGGAAACAATACTGATCCCGCTGAAGCCTGCCCTACGTACACCACCCTGTGCAATACTGGGTTTGTTCAGAAGATTTCAAAAGCTGGAACAACAAGGACTTTGCTGTCTCTGCTCACAAGAGCTCTCCTTTCTTGTTAATTTGTATGTCACAATAATACCTCAAGGTGGTCCGTATTTTCCCACTTTCCCTCCTTTGTTTTTATTAGCCTGAGGTTACTGTAAAGGCACTGGCCAGCAACTGAACACACTGAAATTTCTGGCTTAGCATCATCATACACAGCAATAAAGAGAAATCAAACTCAAAACAAAGAGATGACCATTGCCAGCATAATGCTTCAGAGTATCACAATGGCTGGCTTGCAAACTAGGAGCCTGCCTGCCAACACAGGCAGCATCATTTATTTCTGGAAAAATACTGTTGAGTCTGAGGTGTCAATACATGCACAGACACTGCTTTTTGAAACCACCATTGGCACTTTTTAATTCACATGCAAAACACTCGAACACAGATCTCTAAGCAATTATCCATGTCATTTGCTTTCCCCCCCATCCAGAATTTTTGTCAAAATGGTTATTTATCTCCTTCTTCCATATCACTTTGTATACAAAACACTTGCCTACATAGCCAATGGTTTTCTGATTAAGAGCTGAACAACAATTACACATGTTTCTAAAAGAAGCTGGCTCTTTAAACGATGTAAAAACGTCTGTTCATGTCAAAAAAACACACATGAACACAAGCTCAGTTTTAGAGCAAAGGGAAGACCTGGGAAGACACTGACCAAGACAGACCAAGCCATTTTCTGAGGTTTATTCAAGCTTCCTGCTGGTGACCTCAATATTTGCAGTCCTTGGGCCATTCATTCAGAGGTGCTCACAACTTGTAAAAAAGCAGACAACAATGTTGATTCCCAATTCATCAAAAAACAGGTTTTTTAGAAGGATTAATTTAAGCTGCAACCAAAAGGATGCTATGGATGAAACTACATTCATGGGGATGGATTCTCCTTGGCTTGGGTTCCTGTTAATGAAAACTTAAGGAAATCCTCTCAAAGTCTCCTTATCTACCAAAGAACTTACTGGGGAGGAGGGAAAGGAGGAGTAAAAGCAACCTAATCAGAGGAGCTTTCAGAATTCAGATAAAGTTCATGATTTTCAGGCATTACAGCATGTACATTTTTCAAAACACTCAGTACATTCATAACTCCATTCCCATGATGCTTTCTCTAGTATCTAATAGGGGTTAGCCACATATTTGAGGAAAAGCTAACTGCTGAAAACCTAAGGACCATGACCACCACCATTTATAGTATTTCTTGTTTAATAAAAAAAACCCCTACCTTTCCTTTTATCTTCCACTCCAACCCAACACTTTGGAACTAAATTAGTGGTATGAACTATTGTGCAATTTCCTACCTTCCCAACAGTTATGTGCTTCCCAACCATACTAGCAGCCATTAAGAGTGCACAAAGGGGAAGGAAGATGAGGTCCCGAACAACAGAGGTCCCAAATGTCCCCCAGAATAACGTTCACGCAGCCCACAGAAACCGTGCCTGCAGCAGGGTTGAGAGCACAGGACTCCAGCAGCAAGCTCTCCATAACACTGTGTGCCTTTGTTTTTCGGCTACAAATAAACCCAGGAACAACAGGAATCAGAACATGAATCTGAAAGTTCAGTAAGCATTTGCATGGAAGTCCAGCAGGATCATTTACCAGCTGATTTTGAAAGCATGATGATGGATTCAGCTATTCCCAGTCATTTACTGGCAGCTGCAGAAGTTAGCGAGATTTGTTTATGAAGTCTGATTCATTTCCTGAAGGGAAGAGACTGTGCTCTTCTTCGGAAATGGATTAGTGCCTATACATTGTGTAACCAACCCCTGCTACGTAGCACACTGTGCCGAGTACAGTGGTCTACCACCCACTGCAGCTGATACTCTTGATCTAGCTGCTTCCCTCTACCTGAAGAAATCTAGCACATATCCACTCTTAGCTGGCAATGGCAGCTAATGTAGTCTCAAAAACTGTTATTCCTGACTTCAGATGCAACTCACCTGGAAAACACGGAGGCACTTCAGACAGGCTTTTGCTTGTCAGACAGCACAGAAAGCCTCAGCTTCTAAGGCAGCCCACAGAATAGTCCAGGCAAGGCTGTGGTAGACCTGACACACACTTTTGGAGCTTAATTGTAGTTATTCTCACGGATTGGGACATAAAATTGGGCTCAGTGGAACAGAACAAAAATAAATCATTTCACAGCAGCAAGAAGTATCAACTTCTTAATTCCAGGCACTAAATAACTTCAGTTCAGGCCTAGGGAACAATAAAGCCAAAAGTGTCACGTTATCTTCTCACACTCCTCCCTCAGCACAACCAATGTTTAGCCAGCCTTAGTCCCCTCCTCCCATGTTAGTACTACCATACTGCCCTACTTTGATCTCTAGATTTTATCAGTTCTGTTTCTGCCTGTGCTAAAGTAAACCATTACCACAGTATATTAAAAGCATAGAGATCGTTCATCTCTAGAAACCAAATGCAGGGCTCTTCAGCAAAGGCCTTTTCACCTCCCCTCAAGCTCCTGACAGGCAGAAAGTAGCCTACACTGCAGCTGCCGTCTGAGCAAGGGCTCCTGTGCCACGGGAGCTTGAGGCAATGAGATCAGCAGGACAAGAGATGCATGCCTGACACTGGAGAACAGCACAGGCATGAGCCTTCCTACTGGAATCCCTGTAACTGCACAAGTGCAATCAGCCTGTGACAATAGCTTAATGGTGGAGTTGCTGGAACAGTCAGTGAAGGAAAGGCATGATTCCTAAGTCCAGCCAAGATACTGTGCAGAGGATCTCCCCTGACACCAGAATGCTGCAGCTATCTTTAGTCAACCCTGCATGCAGCAGAAGTTAGGCCGAACAACAGGCTGTCCTTACGATCAAAGCAGAAGGCATCTCTTCAGAAATTCTACTTTCATCCTATCCCCTGCACATGATGCTGCAAAACGTGAGACCTTCACAATGACAATTTGAACCACTCACTGGGTGACTCCATAGCACACATTTGCTCTAGAAAATCACAGAGCTGACAGGAGGGACAGAACTGCTTTGTATCAAATAAGAAAACCGGGATGGAATAGGGCAATGCGAAGATACAGCTTTAATACCAAGGATAAAGATGAAAATACATAAAGTAAGGATAATTCAGCACATAAACAAAATGAGTGCAAACTAGTTACAAAGAAAAGGTAAGCCGTCATTTCCAGTTTCACGGCACAGATCCCTGAAGTTTCCAACATACATAAAGAGGCAAAATACTTAATGAGGACCTGCCTCTTAAAAAGGATTTCATTACATGGTTTTCTGTGATAAGTGACAATTGTATTCAATGAAAAGAAAATCCCTTCTGGATTTCTGCATAAAAACTGGCCTAGAAATATGCATAAAGGCAAATACCTTACAGAATATTGAATTCAGCACTTGACCTTGCAGCGTTAGCTGACATCTGCAAGGAAAGAATCCTTACTCGGTTCTCCTCATTCGGAGGAGCATCCTTATCAGAGGAGCCATCCATAAGATAAGCTTTGCTGTACTGCTTCAGAATGGCTAAACAGTGACAAGAAGGAAAGCATCAGAAAAACTGATTTTCAGTGCTCTCCTGCTTCATCTTATCTTGCACCACAAAAAACCTACTGGATTTTCTCTTTCAGTTGCTGTCTATGTTTGTTTTTTTTTTTTTTTTTTTTTTTTTTTTTTTTTTTTTTCCAAGCCACAGATAAGCTAAAGAGTGTGGAAATTGGAGACTGTTGGTACCTATATATCTAAATCTTGAAACCATTGTACCAAGAGGACACATAACACTGCCCTGAACCAACACCAAAACCCTCTCTCATCTCCCACCCTCTGGCATGCATTAGCTTGCATAAGTGTAATTATGTTTTTGCTACACCTTATTACCTTTTAAGCTGAAGTAAAAGCTTTGCAGCAATTCATGATTAGACATTACTAGAGGGTTTCCTTGTTTGTATTTTTTTAAAATCTGCTTCCTTTAAGACCTTAAAGTACCCCACAAGGAAGATGCACCACCTGCTTAAGAATACAATTAAGTCTTTATTTGCTATTATCAGTGAATTAGAAGCTGAAAGTAAATTTATCAAATTTGCACTCACTGCTCGAGGTGCAAAATCTCATTCTCTACTACTTTCTAAACAACGGCATATCCCTTCAAGACAGGGCACTGTATTTTCTCTGTCACCTGAATCCAGATAATTCTAACCCGGGTAATTCAATCCAGTGGCAAAATAGGCCAATTCACATTAGGAAAGACTTTTCTCAGATATCTCTCCATGGGACTCAACTCCTAAGGAAACTGCAATTACAGATTTGTAAAGGTCAAAAGCACTGCCTTCTGGGGCTGATCAATCACTACTGTTATTTCAAAAACCTGCTAAGAACATTGATCTTTTACATCACAGTAAGAGGAAAAGGTACGGAATTTGGAGAATAGAAGACAATATTAAATCAAACCTCACACTAATCTTGGCAGCAGGACAGCAGTGGTCTTCTGCCCAGAACTGTGCTTTGGCATCGCCTTTGATTCAGTGCTCAAAACCTTAAGGGTTCCCTGAAAAACTTAATTTAAAGTGGTGAATACACATGGTATGACAAGCAAAGCCCATATGTTCAAAATCTGGCCAAGGTTAGTTACACAATGCTATTTCCTGCAGCCTGACTAAAAGAAAAATTAAAATATCACTTTTTTTTAACCCAGCCTCCTCTACCACGGTTCTTCCTCTCATGAGGATGAGGACTGTATTTTGTTCATCCAAAATTTCAGCGCAGTCTAATTTGCAAAATTTATTACCTGCTTCCTAATAGCCAAATACCCATTTTGAGTGTTGCTTGTGTGCAGTTTCAAGCCATCGAGCATGCAGACTGTGACATATGAAGAACTCTTGAGATGCACATGGTTTTGTGATTATGTAAAGCTCCCTCTCTGAAGGGCTGCCTGGTTAACTTGCCCTCTCCTGCTTATTTAATGAAACTGTCCTTTTCCTTCTCCAGGCTTGCTCCAGCTACTTGCCCAACCTGCTTGCTGAGGTACTTGCTATTCTTGTGCAGATGCTCATTTTATAGTTTTCCCAATTTACAGCATTTCATATTTCACCTCACATAAGTATAAAGAAGAAAGTTTTATTTTCTCTTTCCTAAAACAACCCATGCAGGACAAGGCTCTTCTGAACAGGATGCTTCCCAAAGCACGTAGCTATTCTCAGCACCCCATGGCCGCAGCTCCTGTCCCCTCCCACAGTGCCCCATCCCAGCCTGCCACATCCTGCAGCACCATAGTTGCATCCATTAATCCCTCACAGCATAATCACAAGGGAAACAGCTGCGTTTTGTCTTGCTCCTGTCTTTGCAACAGGCCATGCTAGGGACTTCTGCAATTCTCATCGAATCCCTGGGCAAATACATGCAGGTACTAGAAGAATTTTATGTAAAACCACTTGTATTTGACAGGTGCATGAAGGAAGCACCTCGGGCAAAGCAATTAAACATGGCTTCTGGGGTGCTTTTATATGAATGGCTTTCCGATGTCTGAGAGGTTACAGAGCACAGAACACAGTGATGCACAGAAGCTACTTATGAAAAAGCCAGTGGCTCTCCTTAGGGCATTGCACATCATCTAGAGCTTTTAGAGCTCCCAAGCACAGGAGCACCTGTGTGCCTGCACTATGCCCGCCCATTCTCTCATTGCCATTTGTTCTGTGAGGCACCAAATATATTCTGACTTCTCTTAAGACTGTTACAACATCGTTTTACAGAACTTGTGCCAATTCTGAGTAGTTTTCTTCCAAGTATTGACATATAGCTGAAGGACGTTGCTGGCCATGGATCACTGCCAGCAGATACCATGCAGGCATCAGTGCAGCTGGAGAAAGAGAAAGAAAAAAAAAGAGTCTGCCTCAGTAACTGACTGATTTCTATTGTGGTAAAATTTCACATACTACCTGACACCTTCAGTCTGCTAGGTGACATTCAGTGAAGGGCCAGCCTTAGTGAACTAGCCTGGCAGCTTTGAAATGTTGCAATTCCAATACCTTAAGGTATTGCAGCCATTTAATGCTGCAGCATCACTGCCTCTTCTAGCCATCTTTAGCTTTGGGAGAAAAAACGAGTTTCCTGCAACAGAACATTTTTAGTTATATGCCAGCTCTGTCTTGCACATATTCCATAACCGGCACTTGTTTTTCTCCCAGGGGCCACAGGACACACACAGAGGTGGCATTGTGCAGCCCCCTCTTGGCAAGGAGCATTGTTCAGCTGCAGAACTGGAGAGACTGCAGAAGAAGGTCACCAAGCCTGACAGATACGAGACATGCTGATGAGAGATCCAGTTACTGAACAAGCAGATGCCAATGAAATTAAGACGAGGTCAAGGAAGACAAGAAGAAAAGTGAGAACTGGTTAATATGGGAGGCAGATGCACCATCTGCAACTCAAGAGCATTGTTCAGCAACTGGCAGAACAAGAGGCTACCATAAGGCAAACAGAAGATGTATTAAGTAGCTTTTCTTACACCAAATAAAGCTTGTAAGATAAGATACACACATCTACCTTTTTTTTTTTTTTTTTAAATAATGAGTAATCTCTAAAACAGAGGCAAATAAAAACCACTGCAGCTCTGGCTCTAAATGCTCAAACGCCTATATTCCACTCTGTTTTGATGCCTAATTGCACTGCTGCAACTGGGTCTGTACAAGTCATGTCCAAGCAATGTCATACCACGTTTTTGCAGCTGCCACCTTGCAGTTAAAACATGAACTTAATACAACTGCAGGAGTTTCCCCAACTTGTGCATTGACCTACATGAGCCAGGAGTTGCAGGTTAGCTCAAATCAGAAAGGCAAGACTAAAAGTTTGTGCTTTAAATCTTTAACTGACCCTAAGTACTTGAGGGAGAGCACCCTAAAGGAAGGGATATGCAAGCTCCGGCAAACTTCAACAAGTCATCTACCGATCACACAAAGTACCACAGAGGGTTAGAAAAACCCCCATATTGCCAGGTCTCCCACAAGTTACTAAGTAGAGTTTACCATCCCTAACAAGTACTCAGGGAAACATTTTATATGCAAACGTTTTATTTTGGCATCTCAACAGGATAACTGTTCCAGATTTGACTAACATGTACTTTTCAACATCTGCAACTATTTCTGTTTTCCAGAGCTTTTGGACCTTCTGTCTTCTCTTAAACCTCTTGCCAGTATCCACTTCTTTCACTCAAACTGCCAACACTAACCTCCACCCTGAGCTTCAAACACAGTCAACAAGTTGCAACACATCCAATTAGTTTAAAAAAATTCAGAGCAAACAAGTTGCATCTATAGCAACAGGTCTCTGATGAACCTTTGCACTGTTAACGTAGACTTCCTTCAACCACTTTCAACAATTTTATCAGTGACTGATGTTTTTATCAAAATTTAAAGAACCTCCAGGCAAAGACAAGTCTTTTTACCCCTCTGAAGAACATCCACACCTTCTGCACGGCCTGAACTACTGCTCATGCTGCAATAACCTGGGTGTGAAACCTACAGGCTTAGACAGACAGACATAAACAAGCAGCATCAAAATCAGTTCTCACACCACCTGTGCTTCTGCTGCAAACCAACAGCCACACACAAAGGAGAACAGACATCAGTGACATAACCCTGCGCTTAGACGAGAATTACAGTCCTGTATTGCAACCATACTGCTGGGCAAAGCAATCGCTTTCTACCACTGCACTGCAGGAGAAAGGAACCTGAGAGAGTTTACTGAGGGTCTGCAGTTCCTCATGTCCCACCTGGATACAGCACCAAGTTCCAGCACCTTTCCATGAGAGGCATTTCACGGGCGTGAACTATAATGCTACATGCTTTACGCCCTGGATCTGGACAAGGAAACCTCAAGGAGCAAAAGACTGGTTTTGATATATTTAAGGGTGGAAAGATCACACTTCTCCATGCTAGAAGGCAGGTCGTAGGATGCCAAAAACAATCCCCACATTTCTTGTCATATGCACCTTCCCACATTCCCAGTTCACCATTTGTTGGGCAAAGTTGAGATTTCACCTGCACAAGATGATCATTCATTTTCAGTACCCCCTACAAAACCTACTTTTGACATAGCCAGAAGACAAGCCTTGGACAACAGCTTGAGTGCACATCTGCATTTAAAAACCTCGAACTGTCAACCAAACCTAGCAATACAAGCTCTGCACAGTTTTCTCTATGTGAGATGAAGACACTAAAATGAATGTACATGACAAACGGTCTGGGCTCACTGTTTATACAGTGATCTACACAAACAAGCTGAGAAATTTCAGTTCAGAAGAAATTTAAGATGATACAAGGTAGTGGAGAAGACAAATGTCTCTGTTCTCTTATTTTAAAAATATATATATTTCCTATGGCATATATATTTTTCTCCTAGGTTTTGTCCCTTCCTAGGAGGCTAGAATGCCCGGGTTTTTTTAATGAAAAACTGAGATTTTTCAGTTGGCTATGAATGCTTTTACCTCCATGAATACTTTAAAGAGAATAGTTCTTGACTGCAACACCTACATTTCCAAAGTCTGTAGCGAGGAAGTGAGCACAGAACTCCCACTCAAAGGAGGGCACAGACCAGAGTTCGTATTATCAGGAAAGTTGCCTACATCAGCACATGTCTAGGATTTCCTCACCTACAATATAGCTAGAGGAAAAAGATGGCTAGTGGCAAAGTGCAGGTTTACCACGATGACACCTAGCCCCCTCCTGCCAGTCTCGCATGGTGACACGTGATCAGGATATTGGACATCCACCTGAATTAGCACTCACATCACTGGCAGGGTCTTCAGAAAAACAGAAGAGTGCAACTACTGCTTGCACAGATAGCTGGCTGAGTCGGTGCACTTCTCCCACCATACCTCCATGCTCAGGTAAGATTATGACACTAAATCTTCTCTGGAGCATGGAGTTAGATATGTCTGAACTTGACATGCTAGTGACCTACTTTTCAGAAGTGCCCAACACCCACATCTTCCTCTGAAGGCAACAAAAGACCAGGATGCTCTGCAATTTTAAAATGGTAGCATGAGCTTATAATGCACAGGAAGCTGATGACAGCTTAGGGCCAGAGGTGTACATTAGGAAAATCTCACTTCAGCTTGACGTGTAGCACCTCGGGCATTAAACACTATGGATCACACAAGACCCTACATGCTTGGATATACGTGTCTGTTAATTCCACACGTTTGCTGGCAGGTGAAAGAGCACGGATGAAAGCTAGTAATTTCTTTCTTATAGCCTTCCTGCTTGAGATTTATACATTCTTGGATAACAAATGCTGCCACACCTTTAACTGTCACCTGCCTTGACAGGTGCATACTTTTTCTCAGAAGAAAAACACAAAATAAGATTACATCTTACCCCTCCTAATGCACACCAGCTGTACTGTAAAGAGATACAGGCTCAGTCTATTTTGCTGTAGTAAGTAACTGGACAAAACAACGAAGACTAGGACACAATGCAAACTGTTCAGCTAACATGACTGACTAGGACTCAGAAAAGAAAATATGTAGACCGTACA
Source organism: Buceros rhinoceros silvestris (assembly GCF_000710305.1). Lineage (NCBI taxonomy): Eukaryota > Metazoa > Chordata > Aves > Bucerotiformes > Bucerotidae > Buceros > Buceros rhinoceros. The sequence goes on along the minus strand of NW_010426145.1, from coordinate 2,895 downwards.
TGTCATATACACTGAAAAGAAACTCCAGTCTTGCAGGTTATATAAAGTTTAGCTGATCTAGTTAACTATGTAAACCCCCCTCCCCAAGATTCCTTCTTTCCCCCTCTAATCCATTATTTGAGGAATAACCACGCTCTCTATTACTATTTAGCTTTTATTTTCTTAGAATATATGCATGTATGTGCCACGAATACAACGATTCAGAGCTATACAAGGCATGATTATGTCTGCAAGCTATAGCTGAAACCACTTCCGTGTCTTTTAAACCCAGATAAAACCACTGGTGCCATACAAAAGAGAGACTAGAGACTGAGCTCCTGTTTTGAAGTGTTTACAGGTATAGAGCCACATCACGCACTAAAGAAAACCTCTGAAGAGGTACCTAGTTGCTGTGTATGTTAAGACTATTAACAACTCCCACAGCATGACAAAGTGCTGGAGATGGGAAGTCGCTCCAGCTGAAGTTCTCTGCAAAAAGTTCCAGAACATTTCTCTCATACTAGCAGTACATATCACCGGCTGGTAAACACGGCCAAAACTCACTTATTTGACTAACAAGTGACAGATAACATCTCCATAGCGTCCTTTACAGTTTCCAGGAATCTCTAAAAGTCATCCACGTTCCAAGGCCATTAAACAACGACCTCAACACTAGCACTAGAAGGCAGGTCCAACAGGAAAAGGTACCATAAGGATTCACACAAACCTAATCATAAGCCACAGTTATTGAAGAGAGTCTGATAAACTATGCCTCTACCTCAAGTACCCTGCAACCTCTGACTCCCAACCTGCTATCCCTTCCACGTATGTTTAGAGTCTGAGCCTTTTAATTACAACAAAAATGCTAATGCAGATGAAAAATGAAAGAATAAGCTATTAATCAACATCTTCATACCTAAAGAAATAAAAGGTACGATCATAGCTTACAGCATCTCAAAGACACCACAAAACAGCCCCATGAGTAGGCAAATTACCTGGTTAGTGCCTTTAAATGGAAAATAACTTGGGAACCTCCAGGCTAACTACAATATTTTCACGTGCATAGAGCTATCTTGTTATGACCAGCTATCTATCTACCAGCCCAGCTAACAGCAGGACCTAACTGACCTACACTAGAGGGTCTCTGGGATGGGGAGAGAAAGAGTGGTGCTCATGAACTAGCAGTTTCTTAGTGGGGAAACCCCTCGTTTCAGCTTCACCATTTGTTTCCTGAACCTGACATCTCGATTACTAGTGAAACAAAGATCTCTCGCCAACTCCTTTCTCTACAGAGAAATACCAAATTGGAGCATCAACCTATTCTCAACAATTCATACCTGTTAAAACAGCAGAAGCTACTTATTTTTCCCAAGGTGGGGGGAGAGACAGAGATTGTGAGACATACACAACAGCAAATAAATCTCAGGAATACTTTCTTGCACATAAAAATAATTGGCTGAGTAAGCCTAACAAGCTACAATGAGTTGAAACATACTCAAGCTTTATTCAGCTTCACAACAAATAAGTAAAAAATTTAAAGAAAACAAATAAAATTGTGGCAATGTAAAACTCTGCTTAAAGTCCCTTTTACAGTGTTCTTGTTTTACGTAGCTCAGTTCCTCTTGCCACGAGGGATGAGTGTCACTTGGAGGGCACAGCTTAGACGTACTTAAGTGATCTTAAATTTGCACATATTTGACAACCAGCTGCCAGCTAACTCACAGTGAGGACAAAGACAAGATGCAAGAAATACTGAGAGTTTTCCAGAAAGCCAGCAGAGACATAAAAGCAGACACTCAACAGAATAACAGGCATCCAAAAGAAACAATCCACCAAAAAACCTCCTTGAGAATCAAAACATATCCACACGCTGGTCAACATTTGTCTTTCAAGCCAGGGACACAGGTTACACACTGTGCACCCGAGTTGCAAAGAAACTCTGCCTAAAATAACTATTTATGGACTCTACAAGAAAAATAAGCTCTTACTTTAAAGGCAGGCACCTTCAGGATGGAGTTTTGAAGCTCCAGCTGCAGGGCTGAACTAAGTTTGAGCTCTTTCAGAAGAGACAAAGATGCCTCTGGGCAGCCTCAGACCCTGCACAGCCCAGCTAAACAGCCTGAAAACACTCTCCTCTTTGGCACCTTTACAACGCGGGATTTAACTCCAAGATCTTATCACTGATACGTGGTATTTTTAAAAAACTACCAAGAAACGTTTGGAGGGGAGAAACGGGAATGAAAACTACTGTTTTAGCCAATGCCACCGCAATCTTTAGGCAAGGTCAATGATCTCCACAGCTTCCTCAGCAATCCTTGTGATGAAAGCCATCTCAAATCCCCTTTCACCCACGTTAAGAAAAGTCACTCAAGTCCTGCAAGTTTCAGCAGCGCGCCAGCCCACTCACTGCCCTGACCCACACGGCGGTGGAGAAGGAGGTGAACACCAAGCTGGAGACCCTGCCACAAGCTACTTCCCCTCC
>NW_010426145.1:0-362 GCF_000710305.1 Buceros rhinoceros silvestris | reverse complement strand
CGCGGGAACCCCTGCCACAAGCTACTTCCCCTCCAGGACGAGATGTGGCTGCCTGAAGCGACGTCCCCATGCTGGACCACCGCGACCCTGACGCTTGCCCGGATGCCGGTGGTAGAGTCAAGTCGTATCAGTGACGGTGACGGACCACCACCGCAGGACATCTCCGTCACCTCCACCATCACTCGTCGGTGATGGTGGTCGACCACCACCGCAGGACCCTGCCTCACCGCCGAGTGATGGTGGAGGTGACAGATCACCGTCACGGCCCCGCAGCACCTGTGGGCGCCCGCTCCCCGGTACCTGTCCTCGGAGACGCTGATGACACCGTCCTCCTTGGGCACTATCGCTGCCATGTTCACCAC
>NW_010426144.1:137936-169604 GCF_000710305.1 Buceros rhinoceros silvestris | reverse complement strand
CTTGGAGGGAGGGATTAAAACACTTATTTCTGTCAGGAATCTTAATTATCTTTAGCTGACAGGTGCAAGAGTTGTTTGGATAGATGGTTTTCCTTTGGGATATCAGACCTTTTAGAGAGCAGTACTTTTTTTGAAGGAGAGATTTGCATTCACTGTGGGGCTTTGCCAGATAGTGGGGTGGTGGCCGGGAGGAGGGGAGGGAGGGAGGGCTGTTTGTGTGCATGTGTGCTAGGGGAGCTTGGAGCTTGTACTGTTTTGAGACCACTGTGGTAATGAATAGTCTGAGGCAAAGAGATGCATCAACACTAGGAATTAACCGAATTAGCAGTATTATTACATGTGTGTGGTTTTTTTTTCTTTTCTTGTTGGCAGTTTTAAAATGAAGGTTTTTTGTAAAAATGACTGACAATTTCATGTTGGCCCTGTAATGATGATGATCATTAAATTGATGGATTTTTTTTTTTCCCCCTCTGATCACCTGGTCCCTGAGCTGTAATGATCAGAGCTCTCAAAGGCAGTGCAAACGACTGCTGAAGTCCCAGGGATGGCCTCTCAGCTTTGAGAGCGTGAAAGTGCTGGAACAGTACACCAGAACTCCTATGCTCCTTAGATTTTACTTTCCAGAGATCAGGATGGAGGGGTTCACAACTGACAAATTCTACATCAGGAGATAATAAAACTTGCCCACTATTGCCAGCTTCTCCAAACCTTTCATTTTGACCCCTTTATGTTCCCTAATTGGAACTACCTCACCCTGCAGGCTGTGCTCATGGCATGCACCACGCGTCTCCTCCTCTGGCCAGCACAAAACTCCAGTGTTTGCATTGCATTTCTTCCAAAGGCCGGTTCCATGCCTTTGCCCAGTTTGCTTTAGTCATTGAAATTCTGGCAAAGCCCACTTCATTTTGTTTGTAACTTGAAACAATTTCTCTCAGCAGAGGCCCAAGGCGCAAGGATGGCCAGCCCTAAAGCCACAGGGCTCTCCTGGGAGATCACTTGGCTTGCTGTTGCTATCTGTGCTCACCTGCAGGTAGGTAATGAACTTATTGCTGGCCCTTTATCAGATGATCTGCTGCACGCTTTGAATTACTGTTTTTCAAACAGAAAACTGCTGAAGGAACTGCACTGTAAATAAAAGGCTCCTGATGAGAAAGTTTGCCTTTCACAGAACTGAATTTCAAAGACATACATGTGGGAAATTAATACTTTTTCTCTTCCTGGCAATATTGTACCTGACTTTGCTGTATGGGGACCAAAGAGAGATCTTGCCAGATGTGTAATGCCATGGGTCTTTCTAGGCAGCACAGCTGCTCTTTGCCCCGAGGAGGTTTGGCACCTGATAAATGTTAAGATACTATAAGTGACAAGGGTTATATAAATACTAGGGTAGAAACATCTAAAGCACTTGGAAGTCAGTGAGGGGAGGGAAGGTGGTCCAAAAAGGTCTTTAAGTGTTCAATGAATACAGGAACCATGGAGGAAAACCGTAGCTGCCAACTGATCTATTGCCTGACACATGAGCCTAATCAGTTCCAAGAAGTGAGTATTTCAAGAAATATGGTGTGCTGGCATGCAGCAGAGATGTTGTTATACTATGTCATTCTCTATACTGATAGTTCCCACAGCACAGAACGTTTCAAGGATTCTTCAGTCTTAAATACACCCACATCCAGAAATCCTTAGAAAAGGACAGCTAAATAAACTGAAGAATGTTTTCTTCAATAAACAGTATCATTTTTTTGAAATATTGCAGTAGGTTTTGTTTGTACTGTTGCAATGCTGAGGAATGGTGGTTTTGAACTGGAGCCTGGTGTGCTGGGCATTATGTAAATGTGCATCCTGAAGAATTTTGACTTGAAGGATAATAAAGCGGGTAAAAATAAATTCAAAGGGTGTGTGAAGAACTGAGTAGACTGTATGAGACAGCTAAGAGTGGACTTTGAAGATTAAGGGAGTGAGAATGGGGCTTCAACCCATCCTCTAGCATTGCTGAGTGTGTTGTCTGCTGCTTGTCAGCCACCCGATGAACACCTCCTGTATCTGTATTATGGTTGCAGCTACTGGTTCCTTGAGTGAAGGACATTAAAGTAAAATCAGATTCATATTAATTGTGCAATAAAAAGTACCGCATTCGGTGCATGTCCAAGCAGGTAGGGCAATGGTGGGAGCTTCTGCTTTTTCCTTGCATATTTCTTATGCAAGAACAGAAATGTTACAGTCTTGCTGTTGGCTGTTTAGCATGTATTTTGGTGTGCAAGCAGTTGAGTGATGCTGTAGTAAGGGGCCCTATAAAACACTCAAAGTAGTATGTAAAGTTCACTTAATGGTTGTGTTCACAATGAGAATAGATGTTCAGAGAAGGGAAATGTCAGCCTGGTGTTTGGGCCTTTGGGTTGTGAAGAGACTTCTTTTTTTGACAATATTTTTCTTGTATCTGTTCCTTTCATATTTTTTTTATTGTGGAACTGGAACCAGTAGTGACATAGTTTCCTCTTCTCCACAAATGGTTTGGCACGGCTTCACTTGTCTCTTTGTAATAAAAACAACCCAAACACATTGTAGTAATCAATAGGCTATTGTGATCCAGGTCAAATTTTTTGTCTTGATTGTCCTTAAAAATATTCTAATCTATTCGACATATTTGAGTCTTTAGCACTTAACCCCAATCTTGTAAGCGGTTGTTCTGCTTCTAAGTTTTAGGTTTTATCACAATTTTAGACACATTAAAGATACTTTATATTATTTAGCATAACATTTTTGGTATCCTATAACCATTAATTCTTTAATTGGTTGCTTGGGGCCATGCTATATAGACCACACACAGTCATTCTACCTTAATACTGTACCATAGCTTCCACTCGTGTTGTTTTTGGCTATTAAAGTGCTTATGTCTGGAGCTAATCAATTAGAAACAATTGGATGCTGGGCAAGGTCACAAGTCTATGTCATGTCACTTATGTGCAATTGATTAATTTCATCCTGCTTGAGGCAGGTACAGAATAAAATAATGACCGTTTTAAAAGAATGTGGTAGAAATGTGGTATGAATGTATCACAAAGAAAACTTTAACATGAGAAGTTGTGAAAAAGAGGTAGCTGTTACTGAGAAGAAATGAAAGTTAACTTTGGTTACAGGAGCCCTTTCTGATTCTTCATAGCATGGTAACAAGCACAGCCTGGTATTCAGGTCCCAAATGGACTCTGCCCTTACAGATACGCAGCGTTTGAAGCTTGACAGAATTATTTTGTCAAGGGCAGATTAGTCGCTATAGTAGTAGGTAAACTAGATTTCACAGGATAACCCAGAAAATAGTTAGTCACTGTGCATTGCTGAGCTGCCGGATCATTCGATCTGCTCTGTGACCAAGAGTAGTGGTACAAACGGCTCAGGAGGAGATCGGGTGTTGGCTGGCCTCGGCTGCGTTCTTTTGCAGACAGAGCCTGCTTTTTCTGAGATGTGTCAGTACGAATGCGATGAATGGAACCGCATTAGTCTATAGCCACCGGTAATCCAAGCAAATGATGTCTGCATGTCTTTCTTAAAAACAAACCAAAAGACTCCACCAACAAATGGTAGCAGCAGCATGGAATAATTTGTTGTTTCTAAAGATTTAAATGAATCTATGCAAAGAAGTTACTGTATTTCATGGAATATATGTATTTGTGAACTTTAACTATATCCTTGCCTTGAACGTAACTATTTGTGCACATCGATTACTAAATATGGTGGAAAGAGCTCCCCGTCTGTCTCATGTGGTAGCAGGTGAGCTATCAATGCTACAGATTTTAGGAGACGCTTGAGCTAATAAATTATCCAAGTCCAATTTAGTTGTTTTTAAGTGATCTCTTCAGTACATATGGTTCCATATTGGTAACTGAAGAGGCAGGATCTCATCCTGCAGGAACTCTTAACCTTGTGATAACATTTTATGACACCGTTCAGCTGGATGCTATTATGTTTGTTATGAAATGTATGTAAGAATGTGTATCTGTGTATTCTTACTAATGGGTTAATGACAGCAAGAAATGATGGCTGGCAGATTCAGACAAATCTATATCATCAAGAGTGTGACACATGGATTCGGTTTAGATTTATTCTCTGGTATGTTGTTTTCACATCAGGAATATGCTGCTATTTTCTCAGGTTCCTACAGTCCAGATGAAACCCTCTACAAGTCAGTCTGTTTCACCTCCAAAGAGCATGGGGTTGCTAATGTCTGAGGAGGGAATAACAGAAAAGACACCATGTCTGGATATTTAAGAAGCTCTGGGTTTCTATGGAAGGGGAAGTTTCATAGGCCATGTATTAATTGAATAACCTGTTGGTTGCTCTCATGATTTATGTTTCTACATTCCCTACATTATGGTTTTTTTCTAACTATGTGATATTTTGGATATAAAGGATATACACGCTGAAAACATTATCTTATTTGAAATGATTCTGCCATAACCAATCTGCCAAAACCCACCAACATAGTAAATGTTCTTAAGGGTGAGCTTTGCAAGGCCTGAAGTCTGATGTCCATTATATGACACGGCGGACTTGCAGACCATCTTTGTGGAAGCCTTTGGAATATTGTTTTACAGTCACTGAGTGTATTGCACACCCATGTTCAGAAATCAGGCTGTGATTGTGATCTACATGCTATACAATAGCAAGGATTCTTAGATCTCCAGTAACTCTAATGAAATATCAGGATGAGATTTGCAAGTCCAGAGTTAAATCTGAAGCAGTTTCCCTTTTTTTGTAGGCAAGTTGCAATTCTGCACCCATCGGGAGCTTGGCCATCAGCCTTAATAGGCCTATGGTTTTATTCTTCATTTGAAGATGAAATTGTTCTACTACAGACAAATAACACTTCTGAGACTCTGTAGAAGTGTTCTGACTTAAAATATTCATTGTTATTGACAAGGTTGTAGCTCAGTGACAGCATTACCACAAAACTTATGTAAGTTTCTGAACTTGCTTTGAATTTATGAGTAATAGTGATTGCTCAGCCAGTGCTCATAGGATCTGAACTGCTGTTACCCCCAATTTGCAATCCAAAGGAGTTGAATTGCCAGAAAAATTGTGATGAATTGTGATGTGTCTTGTGACTTGAGACGCAAACTATGTATGAATATTTATTGTTTCAAATGCACTCTAAAAGTTTAAGTCAACCATGGGAGATGACCAAGACTGAAGGCATCCTTTTACTGTCTCATTTATTTGTTTTCATTTTTTCAGTAAATATTTTTATTGTAGTGATTATAAATAATACTTGGCAGTGGCACAACTCAGAAAATTCAGCTTTGGCTATTCAGCGAAAGCGTGGTTGAAACCCATTCCATTCCAATGCAGCAAATGTGGTTTAATCTCAACATCCAGATAGTTTTTTGAATTCTCTGTCTACATCTTCAAACATGGGTATCGGTGCTCACTGTGGTAACTTCTGTGAGGTTACAGAGATTCTCAAATCAGTTGTGTGTAAAGCTGCAAACTGCTAGTTCCAAAACTAGATAGGGAAGAGTCAATCTCTTTTAGAGAAACCTCAAATGTAGGAATAATCTCTCACAATAGCCAGTGATTTCCCTTGATAAAGTAGTGAAGGAATAGCTCTAGGATGATCTTTGGTTTTAGCAGGTACTTGAATGCTCTGTCATTGATAATTACTCATTCAGGACTGCTTGGCGCGGCTGGATCCTTCATATTCTGTGCCAAACTGGGGCCTAAAGAGCGGTGAGGAGGCAGTTTTACCCAGTGCCCCTAATTCCGTTCCTGGCTTTGCATCACAGAAAACGCGCGTGATTGTTTGTACTGACACTAAAGCTCTTATACTATTCATTCAGAAATCATGATTTGACAATCCAGAATAATGAGTTTTTCTTTAAAAGAACGTGTACTTTAAAATCTGAGTTCTTTTATTTGCTTTTACTTCTTGAACCTCTAGGGTTCACGCATTTATGTCTTTATCTGTAATTTTTGGGCTTCAAGCTCTTCTTAAAATAGTTTGCTATGCCCACCTGAAGCCAGGAGCTGAGGTTTAAGTAAGCACTAAATAAAATATAGCTTGCAATGAAGTAGTAAAATATATGAATTTCAGTGATAGTGGGAGCAGATTTATAATTGTGCCTCTATTCTTGTTTGTGTTGTAAGGCTATTCAGGAAATCTTAGGGCATGAGTTATACTGTGCAAATGTTGTACTTTCCTGTTGAGTTGGTGTGGTGTTAAGATTTTATAGAGTTGATAATACTGATGATAAAGTCTCGTGGATGTCTACAGTCCAACACAGTCTTACTTGAACAATTCCTGTCTAATCTTTATTATGCAAAAATCTCTAAAACAGAGGGAATTTGTTAGTGAGCACAACATTCCAGAAAGGATGTTGGATATAGCCATGGCAACTCTGAAGAGACGGCCAAGACCCGCATCGGAGCTGTATAGCCCTGCAGTTCTGATATGCCCCCGCACTCCCTTTGTCACTGATAGGTAAACAATTCCGTTAGGTCTTGAAAGCATGCATATAACTTTGTTTCCTGTAGGAGGAGAACTTTTTGTGATATCATCGGAAGCCTTTAGACTGTCAAGTGCTCTTGAATTTAAGGGTCGTATTTTCAAACTGGCCTCACTGCAGCTTCTAGGAGGAAGTCCAGTTCTACAGACTCACTTTTGGATGACCGACAGCTACGCAAGGGTGCCAGATTTGATGCAGGCATAGCAGCATTTTCAGAAGGGTCACCTGGTGTGGAGCATTTGTTTTGATGACTTTCAGTAGGACTCGAAACATAAGTTGAACACAAACACTTAAGTACTGAACTGTACACGTAGGTGCTTAGCTGGATTTTTTTGAAACAAATAACAAGGTAAATTTCAAGTAATCCAATGGGAACCAGGCATTAGGTGCCTTTGGCATTTCAAAAGTCTGGCTAAGCATTTGTCATCATATTTAGCTGATTAAAATAAAACTTTCACCCTTAAAGCTCTTTTGAAAGAATAGATTTCTGTGTGTGAATTCTAGTATCTGGGTGTGTAGATATTTGATAATTCTTGAAGTGCAAGTACAAGCATCACATGTTTATACAAGGAGGACAGTTTTTGAGAACTTGGCCTAATATATCCCTTCCAGACAGCCTATTACATGAACTGTTTATGAACAATGTTATTTCTGTTTCTAATTTTATATTTATTAGATTTAACATCATTATGGAGAGAAAATGAAAACAGTATTCTCGGTCTGTTTTGAGAAATGCGGTTTCCAAGAATTGTCAGTTTGTCATGCTTCTGGATGCACTAGAAACACAGCGAATGCAAGTCAGCTCGACTAAATTGTGAAACGGTGTTAAAAATGCATTTATGATTGCAATTACTAGATTGTTGTTGTATGCTAACTGGTGTCATTTGTGTCACGGTGGGAGGTCCCAACTGGTTAATGATGCTGTTTTGTAGCATTAAGTGGAGCATTTGTTTATATGTGGAAACATGTATTTCTGAATTTATGTAATGTTTTTTTCTGTCATCAGGTGCTTTGCCAAAAATTGAGGCTGCTTAAAATTTATAGGTTAGTCTCTTGTCAGTGCATGCAGGCACCTATAGTGGCTCGCTCTATGGTAAATGCAGATGTAAAGAGGAGAGTTTTAGCTGCCAGATCTATTGCTTTTTAGTATCATAGAAGTAAGATGACATGGGCACATCTGCACTGCCACAGAATGCGAGGAGTGAGAGGTTGTGTTCTCTCATGCTCTGTTTGATTATAAGCGTTTCCTGGCTGTGCCTTGCAGAAGCTCTGAGCAGGCTGCAGAAACTGGCTTTATTCCCAGCTGGCTGATTCAGCGAGAAATTAACTGACTCCAAAAAATCTTCCCCTTTAGTTGCAATTTCCCTGCTCCTATATGTTGCTGCTCCAGGCCATCTACTGGTGTGGGGAAGTGTGTCAGGACAGTGCAGGTATGGTTCCGCTACACTCAGATTCTCCTCTCCTGACGGGAGCTTTCCCAGCTACCGCAGCCTCTTGTTGGTGTAGCAGTGGTGTGGAAGCAGAAGGCTAAGCAAGCCCAGTGCTCTCAGTGCATGTATAACAAATGAAATATGTTAAAATATGATTTGGCTTCCCCTCTTGAGAGTCTCCTTTTATTAGATGTTTTCAAAGTCTCATTACTCATTTGATGTTTTGTTTTCTTGAGTCTCCAAATAGTTTTAAATGTCCCCTGGTTGACTAACATGGATGTTGGCTGAGAAAACCAATAGCATACTGGAGTCTTGAGTATTGTCTGCATGGTAGATGGTGTTTTATTTGGAAACTGCCAGGTACATCCAATGCATTACTGATTCTTTCAGCTGATCTCATCAACACTTTTGTTAGAAAGCAGCAGAGGGAATACTTCTATGACTGGAGAGATTAATGGTTGGACTCGGTGATCTTAAAGGTCTTTTCCAGCCGGAATGATTCTCTGGTTCTGTGTGTTGTGTGTGCTGTAGGCTACGCAGGGCTTTTACTAATGCCACTAACTGATAAGAATGCTTGAACAGTCTTGGTTTTGTGGCCTGATTTTATAACTTTATGTAAAGTGCTTTATGAGACTAACAATTACGCTTTTCCTGTAGACCTGAGATTCCCAGGTAAGCCTTTTCACGGAACAGCCAGCTCAGAGGTTGGCAGCAGTTAACAGTGCAAACTGAATGGTAGGAAATGCTGTGAAGGGAAGGTGTAAAACAAAGCAAGGTGTATCATCCTTCTGTGTGAATTCCTGGGTTACCCACATTTGAGTACTCCATACAGTTCTGATCCCTTGATGAATGGGGTGAAAGGTCAGACAGGAATCAGCTGGTAACCGTTTCATCCAGCACAAAACCGGACTGCCATTAAATAAAACCACTGGAGGGCAGATTCAAAACGATGAAAGGTGGTTGTCCTTCATGTAATGTTCTTTGGTGGTCTTAGCCATAGATTTTTGTTGAGTAGATTATTACATGGATTTCAGAGGAGACAGGATGAGTAATGGGAGCACACACTGTGTGCAACTGTATAGATAGGCTGTCTATAGGCTGAGGAAAGTAGGTGAATGCAGGAAAGCATTGCAGTGAAGTATTGTACATACATACGTGCTCTTTGGGTGTGCAGTTATGGCTACTGTTGGATGCTGATTGGCCCGATAGATCCTTGGTCTGAACCAGTTCGACTGTTCTTATGTCATTTTGATGTTCCTTGGGGCTACGCTTGAGGATTGTTGAACTAGAAGTTAGAACTAATTCTAGATATATTGTCACTTACAACTCGTTGTGTAAAAGCTAATAAAGGAATATGTTCTCCAAACTCCACGTGTATCTGGAGGTATGTCCTGGATGCTTAAGAACTTGCTCAAAACCTATACAGGTGCCTACATTCTGGGATTCTTTGTGTTTGCCTCAAATGTGGTTTTACTTTTACATTTTCTGTTGTTTCTGGTGCATTTTCAAATTTTAACATTTTGGAATGATTGAATGTTTGCAAGGAAATTTTGGTCATCTTAATTGCTGAAGCAGTTTCTTGTTTTTACACAAACACTAGTATTTCCTTGAGCAAGAAAGAGAAATGGCTTCTGGTATTTTACTAAATAGGGCTTGGCTTAAATTCCGCTTTCACTATGTGGTGAGCTCTTCTGTAAGACAGAAATATTCCAGACATTTTTCATTTGCTTATGAGTGAGCACTTGCCTTCACCCCAGTGTGAAACTGCGCATCCAAAAACTTTTCCCATTTCCTCTTCCTGCCTTTTTCCGTTAAATTTAGAACACAATAGGTTGGTTAAAACTATAAGAAAACCTCCAGAATGCCATCTTAACATACAGGTTTTTACTGCGCAACTGTTTATCTTCTGCTAAGAGGAAACTATGAATGTATTTTTAATGCCAGGAGCTGGGCTTAAAGTGCCATTATTTATCCAGTGGGAATAGATTTGAAAATTAGTAAGCAATTAGATCAGTAGGCAAATACGTTTTATTTCACGTTGCAAGTCTCATGGGCCTTTCAAATATCCCGTTAGCATCACCTGTTCTTAACTTGCAACCTTTTAAATCTTTATGTAGTGTTAAGCAATGTTACTTTGAAAGGGAAAATTTTTGATATATTGTAAATTTTTATTTATGAGCTGAATTTTAAGTTTTTAAAAAAAAACTTTAATGATTTCTCCAAGGGCAACAGAGATGTTTTGGGAACACTAAGCTTTTTTTGGAGAAAATTTCTTCCTGTAGATAACCATCTTGAGAAGGGCCTTAGCTGCGATAACAGAACATGTGGGTCTTGTTCTAATCTTTTGAACTTGGTTGAATTATGTCCTTAGCAAACATCAATGATGTATTTGTTTATAATTGCTTATTTTTCTTGCTGAATTTAGACCTCTGTGAGCCATCTGTCATGTGTCATGTGGAAGCCGGTATTTAGAAATGGGGAAAATGTAGGAATTGTAGACTTGCTTTTTTTATTGTTTCAAATGTTAAGGCCAGTCCTTGAGATCACTGATAAGACCTTGTCTTTTTCAGCTGTACTACAGGAGCATCCCATCATTCTTTGCCTGCTAAAGAATTCATGTTGAATCAGTGGCAGTATGAGGACTCTCAGCCTAGGCACTATAAAACCTCAGTTCTGAAAAAGACCCAGGCTGGACAGTCCTGTGGACTTCATTATGTTGCTGGGCCACCAGCGAGACCATATATTGTAAAATCAGGCTTTCTGCTTAAACTGGACAATGTTCTGCACCTGAGTAACAGCGCCAGTGAAGTTTGCAGGCACTTTGCCTGGGACATCAGTGAGAGTTTTCCTTAAGACCTGCCCATAGGAAGCAAACTGAGGCTGAATTTCACTAGTAATGACTAGCTGGTTATCATATTTCCTGTTGTGTGGTGTGAATCATTAAATCTCTCCATGTAACTGCTAAGGAGAGATGGTATTGAAAGCTGTGTCTGCAGCTGTTAGTTTTCATGAAAATTGGCTGTATTTATCCCTCTTGGAAAAAAAAAGCAGCAGAGATAATAAAAAAGATTATTTGTCTGTTGCTCAAACTATGCAAAATTTGAAGTGATATCTATTTTTTTTACACATCACTTTTTTATTGTGTGTCACTGAAGACCATTTTATCAAGTGTTCCAGACCATCCCTGCTGGCAGGGATTTATCCCAACTACTGCAGAGGGAAACATCAAAACCAGTCCTTAGAGCATGTATGCTATTTTTCAGGAGAACTGAAGCAAAACATGGAAATTCAATTTTTAAAAATCAATGTGACTTGTTGCCAGATTTACTGTAATCAGAAGATTCCTGTGAACCTTTTAAGGGGTTGCACTCTCCACTGCATGATGCAGTTCTGCTAATGAAGATAGAGGGAAACACAAGCACGCCGTAAGTAAGGGAGATAAAGAGTTGATTTCTACATGTAGCATTTTGTCTGTGCATATGAAAATTGACATCATGGTGTTGGAATGTTGACCGTGTTTTGCATTTCGCTAGCTGCTCTTACTGGAAAGCATGTGTTTCAAAGGGAGTTTTCAATTTTTATGTCTTTGCCTCCATAATAGCTCAGTCTTATTTTAAATGTGGACTGCAGCTATGAATAAAATTTAACTCGTGAAGTAAGAGATCCCTCTGGCACGGAACTTGAATGAATTATGCAAACATTAACTGGTAATGTGCATGTCTAGATCAGTAAAGTCAAAGCCAACCTTCAGATTCCAGTTACCTCTGAATGTTGTCTTACTCTGAGAGTAAAGATACCGAGTTCCAAGGAGCTACTCTCAAGAAAAGCTGCAGGAAGTGTGAAGAAAACATAGTTGGCTGCACAAAACCAACCCTTTGTGGGAAATTTTTGCTAATGTGTGCTTTTTTAGCTCCAGATGGGTCTGTGAAAGGAGAGAGCTGAGAAGTGAGGAAAACAGACCAGCAGCAGTAAAAAAGTGGCACTAGCCCTTCATCTTGTGAGTAATCATCCAGATAAAATTGGCAAAATTCAATTAGAGTATCTTTCAGTAATGAGGTCAACCTTCATAGTCCAACTCATTTTCCCAGAGCTTCAGGGTTATGTACTCTGTAGAAAGTTGGCAGCCCAAGTTTCCCATGTCATCAGCTCTATCCTGTCTCCTGAGAGAAGAGTTTTCTGGTACAACATCCTTGCACCTGCTAGTTCTTCCTCCAGCTCTTCTCAAAATCAGACTACTCTGAACCCCTTCATGGAATTATTCCATGCTACTTAAGCAGTTTGCTTATTTTTATGATAATGTGATTCCATAAGGGATACGAGACAGGTCCAGTTTCATTAACCTGTCCTTGTGAGGAAGGACCTACATCCTCAGTGATATTTCCAGTGTCTAAGATTGGAAGAGTGAGACATCTTTATTATTCTGAGAAATTACATCTGCATCTTCAAGTTAAATCAAAAGTACCTTGTACCTGTCAGAGGTACACCTGTGTATGCCTTTGCAGGGAAAAGCTAGCACACTTTTAAAAGGAGCATTTAACACTCATTAAAAAAAACAGTTCCTTTTTTAGGTACGGGTGTGCAATGCTGATAGCCTCGATTCACTGCTAGAGTTTTAGACTTTATTCCCATATGTATGCTATACGGAAATATGTGCAATATCGTGTATACAGTTGTAGTAACAAAGTCTCAGGCAGATTGAGATTGTCTTTAGTTGATTTTTAATCCGATTTTAATGTTAGCCACAGGTTCCTGATGGACTCTTCTCTGCATTTAAGTTAGAGAGCTGCTGTATGAAACAATATGCAATGATTTACCCTGGTGTTATTTTTAGTTGCGAAAATAGAGACTATCAGATCTTTTTGCACAGCTAAATGAGGACGGGGTCAAGAAAAATGAGGTACGATTCTTCCTGTTGAAGTGTGATACAGCTTGCTAGCCTGAATACCTGCTTGAACTGGGGCTTGCAGTGGCATAATTGGTCTCGTAAAATGGGGACCTGTTTGCCTGATGTATCTTTTGTGTTGGAATTGGTTCTTTTATTAAAATAGCTTAGAAAATCCTTCTCAGAGCTCCGTGACTAGCAATCTAAGTCAGACATAATACATGACTGCGTGAACTGAAATACAATTTATCTTGGTGGGGACATGCTTGGTTCTGATGGATCCTGATTTCAGAAACTTACTACTCTGTTGGAGGTATTTGTGTCACTACTTGTTTAATTCTGTTCATTGATACTGAACTGTTCTGTTCAGCTTTTAAAATGCTGGTGTAGCTCATCTACGTCCGCTCCCCTTCCTGGAGGGCTGCCCTAGCAGCCTGTGCTGCTTATGTGGGCTGTTGGTGCCAGAGGGTCTGTGCTGCAGCGGTCGTTTCTCTTTCTCAGTGCCTTGGCAGGAGAGTTGGTGCAGCCCTCAGCTCTTCCGCAAGCCACTGCAGTTGCAGAGGCCTCTCGGTGGGATCTGGCCATTCATGGCTGCTACGGAGGGTGTGTAAGAGCTCTCATTTTTCAGAGACATGTAAACTGACTCACGGGGCTCTTGCCTGTATGCTATCTTCCTATGTTTTGTCAAGGTTTTTTTATTTACCGGTTGAAAAAAGTCATAACTATTCTTAATATTTCATCAGAACATTTCAATGTAAGCAGCTAACTTTACATCTCAAGTGTTCAGTTATTAATTGTCGTGATAGCTACCTATGACTTTTATTGGTTATTTCTAGAATCCTGTTTCAAGTGTAGCAAGATTTGTGCAAGCTTTATTGTTGGGGTGAAATTTAATCTTTATTAGGATTAAGTGTTTAATAGTATAATTTGTTGCATATGTTGCAAATACAAGCTGCTATGAATAGATCCTCTGTAAAAAAAAAAAAGAGCATTTGATATGTTATGAATGGACTTAAATCCAATATGTTGTTATCTTTAACTAAAGGAAATTATAAGGAGAGATTTACAAAGAGGGTTTATTCTATTAACTTTAATTTCTTTAAAACATTTTTCAACTGAAGCTGATTTTGGTTTCTGTATTTTGACTTTGTTCAAAATGTTCTGTACATAACTTCCTTTGTTCCTTGAGTATTATGCTGAAAATAGTACAAATTGGCTGTTTTTCATATGCGAGAGGTGAAAAGTATGAAGAGTTAGTAGTAGGTGGAATATTTAAGTGGGGTGCCCTGTTGTTCTATTTGTCCACTCACAGTTGACTTGAGGATTTGAGTGCAACGTTTCCTGTTATATTGCTGGAATTTTTTAATGTCATTTTTATACTTTGTGAGAGAAAGACCCTCTGTTTACAATATGTCTTCAGCCTCCAAGGAAACAGTAGTATGGAACACATTGGTTTGGAATAGGTCTGAGGTTTTTGCCTGGTGCTGAAGGAGCACAGCCAGGAGGGCAGTGCAGCTCTGTGCTTTCCCAGTTTGCATGAGGCATTTAATTAATCTGTGAAATGCTGGTGACTGGTTTGGATTCTTATGGCTTTTCAGCAATTTGCAATCATTCTCTGTGTGTAAATAGCAGGAATTAATAGTTTTGGCTTATTTTGAGATTCAGAGACCGTATTAAATGTTCTTGGCATAGGTATTTTGACTTGGAGGTTTTATTATTGTCCCATGCTTCCTCTTAAAGTGTCTAGTTGTTTCTTTGAGGATTTTAAGTAGGTAATCAGACTTTTTTAAGAAAGTGGTTGTATTTTTCATGAAACAATTTTAGTTGGCCCCTTCCTCCATTATTAAAGCTGGAGTAACACAAAATGAGGGGAATGGCTGCATGCATCATCTTTAGGAAAGCAAAAGCACAAAAGGAAGGAACAAATCTAATTCAGTCATTTTTGGATGGTTTTCTGCAAGAGGGCCACGAATTTCAGACCTTGTTTTAATGCGTAGGATTCCCTTCAGCCTTTCTACCAGGAACTATAAAAAGCTTGTATAAAGGCACAGAATGACAGCAGCCTGAGTCAGGTCAGCAAGTTGGCTTTTTTCACTATAATCAGGATAAAAGAACATCTCTCTTGGCAAAAAGGACGAGGCTCTGAAATAGAGATGTTCTGGACTGATAATTCCAAGTACAGCCAAACTTGCAGAGAAATACACAGGTTAAGATTTATATTCGGGTCTTGTTATTTAAAATGGATGCTGTTTGGGCTTCATATAATATGTTACTCTGTATAGAGTGCAGAGGAAGCCAGACCTGTAAAAAGCGCGAATGGAAATAGGATTACTGCCACAGTTAACTTCAGCAGGGCTCATCTGTGAGAGTCAGACTATTTTACTGTTTACAATTTGTAAAGCAGTGGAGAATGTGAAGAGATGTATAATTGTGCAGGGTAAGAAGAGATCAACTGAATCAATAAGAGCATGGTATTCCACACACACAATTTGTTTGCAAATTCACCAGACTGTGTAGCTTCTAGCTTCAGAAGTTTCTAGTATCAGGGTTGTCTTTGGTCCGAGAAGTCACAGATCTACAGGGCAAAAGGAATCCTCTGCAATTAAGTGATGGGATGAATTTATTTCCCTGCCTTTGCACAGTCCATTGTTCTTGGATTCTGTCTGTATTTTGAAGAGTCTTAGAATGCTAAAGACAAACATATGAGAATCTGGAACCATGCTAATGCTTTATATATTGAACTGTTAGGTTGGCATCCTCGCTCACATTAGCTTGTACTGGCAAACTAAGAGCTGACTGTGGTAAGAAAATTCAGGGGAGGTTATTGCCACAGATCCATCCAAAAGTGCACAGGAATAGTTGAAAAATATTCTGTAGGAATAGTGCCCTTCTGTAAATCTTTAAACCATGCTGTCAAGAATTCTGTTTACCCTTATGTGCAAATAGTGTGGTACAAGAGAAGCTTCTAGATGTGCAAGAACAGGTGATTTTGCCCTTGGTTAGAAATCAGGCATGGATTGGGAACTCTGCATTTCCCCTTGCCCTAGCTTGCTTAAAAGCAGTGAGTGGAGCATCCCTTGTCCTATAAGAGGCATGACAGCTTTTCAAAAGACAAGGTCAAGTGGACAAACCAAGATTGTGTGCTCATTTAGAATTCAGTATAAAAAAAGCTGCTTTTGGTCTTCCTTAGTAGCTATCCTATTTCTGAGAAAAACGGTGGTGTTTCCCTCTTTTCTGAACCAGAGGAGAGGCTAAATGATTCACATTCTAAAAGATGTCTGTCACTTAGAGCTAATTGCTCATCATGCGAGACAAATGCAGGAGGGCTTTTCAGTAGCTTAACTACAGCTTCTACTTGGGTGTTCAGTTGTGCGTCTCAGTTTTAGTTGTTGGTAGATTCAGTGAAATGCCAGTAACTAGGTACATGCTGCAAAGTTATCACCCACTACTGTTAGATTCTTCAAACTGCTAGAAAAGAGAAGGAAACAAGACAACTTATCTTACTAGCTGTGCCATGAAACTCCAGTGTGGTATTCTGAAGGAGTAAAATAATTGTTAAATTCCCCCTAGAAAGATAATCGTTATTGGAGAGCATTGCATGACTTACGTCTCAACTCATCTGTCCTGGGAGCTATCCACTGTGCGTTCACATCTGCTTCTGTACACCCACACAGGATGGGAAGATATTGCTCCACAGGAAGGTCTTCCGTTCCCTCAGTATGCAGGTGGTATGTGTTGGCAAATCGCGTGTTGTGGATATGGTAGCCAAGTTCCCAGAGTAATAACACACGCGTAGTAAAGCAATTCACTCAACTGCAGCTGTTCAAATGAGAATACAAGATGAATGACTGGGAATATAATTGCATGGCCTATCTTTCAATGTTTCTTCTGTGCTACCTGTTGTTATCACTTGTTGCTACTTGTTGCATGTGAAATACAGACCATTAGAGGGTTAAAAATGGGATGTTAGTGAGATCAGTCATGGCGAAGACTCTCTGTGCTACTTAAAAAGAAAATGCAGAGCACTTAAGAGGGCATCATATCTTTTTAAATTCTGAAACACTAGACAACGTCATGCCTCTGAATTACAGATTTTCTTCAGTGTTGTCCATGTTTCATCCTTCTGTTGTCATCTTCATTGAATGTCTCTCTGTAATCACTTGGATCATTTTAAAATTGCTTAATGAAATTTCTTTGCTGGTCAGGGAAGGTGGGTGATGAAGTTGTAGTGTTGAAACTGTGCTGAATAGAGCAGGCATCCTGTTCTGGATTAGCAGTTTCTATTTTCATTTTATGTCAGACTTGCTCAGCTGTGTCTTTCAACATTTCAGCAATTCTGGTTCATTCGGAGGATTTATTTCAGTCTTTCCAGCAGCAGATCCTGTGTTTATCTTTTCTCACCTCAGTAAGAGCCCTTTCCCCTTCACCATATCAGTCCTCCAGCATTACTGTACACATCACGTAGAAGAACGAAAAAGAGTCATTTAGCTAATGACCATTAGTCTTAACAGTTGTCAGAGAACAGATGGCTGCAGTGCCTGTCGTGTGAGCTTTTAATTGCTCTGGTTTTTACTGCTAAAACATAGTTATCTAAGCCATGGCTTCTCTAGTAAGTGAACCTATGAAATACTGTCAATTAATGCTCGTGGATGAATTGTGACCTGCTCACAAGGGACAATGTTCAACATGGCAGGTCCACTTTCATGTTTGGTCTTTTCTGATCTGGAGACTTTGCCTTTTTTTAGGGCAAAGTCTGCAAATGTTATGTTATTTGCTTTTTGTTGTCCCTTTTTAGTCAGCCTTTGCTTTATTAATGCTGAACCGTGTGTCTGGCTCAATATGACACACACTTAAAACCTTTCCCTCCTTGAGATGCTTTCACTGACAAGAGAAAAAGGCAAAGTACACTTGGAGAACAACCACCTTCTCTCCTCCCAAAAAATTAAGAGGAAATGAGAAAACGGATGGATCAAAGATATCAAGACTGGCATCACTGGACTGAGGGAATAGATAAACAGATTTAAATGAGGCTAAATTAAACATGTAACAGTATGGATGCGTGCCTGAAGAAGCAAGTTGCAGTGTTTGAACAGTGAACCTGGGTCAAGGGAAGCATTTCAGTAGCAGATCAGGTGGCAATGATCAAGATTCTTGAAGTCAGGGGCAATAATCTAAGTGGTAGATGACAGATGCTAATGAGACAAAGGTAATTTCATAGGGAAAAGTAGCTTATGAGGAAGTAGTGTGCTTTACCTGGTGGTTGAAGTATCAGAATTCCTGCTAATAGTGAAGCCCCAAAAGCCTAAAAGCTCTAGAGTATTTGCAAAAATGCATTTGAGACTTAGACTGTGTGCTGTGAACAGTTTCTTTCGGGAATTTCTCTTTAAAATCATGCTGAAACAGGTGTGCACATGTGGAGGGCACTTGGCTGAAAGGCATTCACCTCATGTGCCTTATTAATAGCCTTAAACCAACATTCCTACAGCAGAGCCATGACCATTTAACTGCTTCCTCATGGTGCAAATGTGCCTGACCGAGTCGATGCGCTAGGCTGCTCCGTCCCTAAACCCTGCAAAGGGACTCACCGCAATGGGGAAAGAAGAGGAGATGAAGAAACTGGGTTAGTGTCACTAATGTTATCACAAGTAGTGGGAAACTGACAGTGGAAAAATTGTGCTTTCTGCACCATGTGCCAGACACATTCATGTGCTGAGCTGTTGTAAATCATAAATTAGTCTGAGAGTGAACATCTGGCTGCGGCATACTCTACAGCCTAATTTCTTTTGGGTGAGAAAGGATTCATCAGCTAGAGGTAATAGGGAGGAGAACCGTTTTGATTATTTACACTTTCATTCAGGGTGGTCTGTCTTAAATAATTTTGTGACACCCACCTTGGCCCCTCCTTGAAGATAAGTTGACAAACATATTAAAATATTTAAAAAGAAATTGCAGAGCACTTAAGAGGGCATCATACCTGATTGCACAGCAGGTGCTCTCAGTGCTGTGCTGAAAACGGTGGGTAAGGAACAGTGTTAGCCCAAGCTCCCCTACCCAGGGAACAGCAGTACTGAGCGTGTTCAAGTGTTTCAGTCATTCACGGGTGCTGTTAGGCCACCATGCACCACCTTTCCCATCTTGTCTGAGGAAAGGGGAGAAAATTATTTCTGTTAATAAAGGACAGTGTAATATAGTACAAAACCCCCCTACAGGCCCATCCAATGGCCTGCATCAGAAGCTAGGCAAGTTCAGAGCAAAAATGTACAGAATTTTAACAATGAAGTTAATTAAATGTGGAAATAATGTATATATTAGGTATATTCCCTTTTCTCTCATATCCTCTAAACTGACCGAATCCTTTGGAAAATGTTTCTTACTTTAAAAGGAAGTGATGAACTTGCTGCAGAAATTTCCGCACCCAGTTCTGTGGCCTGTGTTGTGCAGGGCATGTTAGTGCTTTGGAACGTACAAGAGAAATTCTGACGCCACTGAGGTCTGTTCTCCATTTGAGCAATTTCGCTTTGTTGATCTGTACATGCACGAGCCTTTGCTATGTGTATCTATTCTTGGTGGAAGTCACTGAAGTGGGTCAGCAAATGTCACTGACCAATAAAGCTTGTTCTTACATCTTATTTTATTTTTAGTTATTTTAGTATAGCTGAGTGACCTTTGTGTGCATGATAGAAGTATGTAGTTTTGAGATGTTTACAAATCCTACAGTAAACTGATTTGACTTGTCTCTGAAGAGGAATCTCACCACTTTATTCTTCATATCACTGGATTATACCTGTTTATATGGTATATACAGGGTCTCATTCATTGAGAAGTTTTGTATTGGTAGAGGTTGACTGTCAAACGTTCTATCTTTCTAATCTGTCAAAGTTGCTTGGTTGCATGGTCTTGTGGTTCTCCTACTTGAGTTTTGGGCAATTTGGTCTTCAGAATAGTTTCACCAAAGATGTATTTTCTTATTGAGATTATTATTCCAGGTCTTGGTGGCTGAGAGTTTGCCTGTTTCCAGGTCTATTTGTTACGAGAATTTTTAGTGATTTACAGTAGCAGAGCAATTCCATACTTTTCATCTACCTGTTCAGTTCATGACAACCACCATGCTGTTGCTGATGACAACAAAGCATAAACAGCATGCATTGAGTTAAAACTACTAGTGCCCGGGCAGGCTTGTTTTGGGCTGAGTATTTGCCTGTTTCCTCTGCCCCTGGAATCAGAAGCAGACTCCGGGCAGGGAGAAACCCCAATGAGTGCCATGGCAATGCCCTGCAGTATGTGAGAGTCACTCATCAGCCCTCTCCACTTTACAAAAGTCTCTTTTTACAATTGAACTTGTGACCATCTTTAACGTCAAGATCTTCAGCATTTAGCTCCAAAGTATATAGTGCTTTAGGATTCTTTTGCCCCCTCCAAGTGCTGTGTTTTTAATACTATTCCATTACCCCACACATTTCCCTTCTTTGTGTTTTCATTATGCAACAGGAATTCTCTTAAAAATCTGGATCTGTCACTACTAGCAGGTGTTTGGCTTCGGAGTGCCAGAGTTTTTTTCTTTATGCAGCTTATGGATGAGAATTTCACTGCCTTTAGGCACAATTTCTACTGAAGTATATGAAAAGCATGTTACTATGTCAGTTCAAATTATATCTATTAAAGAAAAAAAACTCAAAAGGAAATTAAATACAAATAATCACACTAACATAACATAACGTTAATAACATTAAGGTTGTAATTTAAATTAAAAAGAATCAGGAAAATCTGAGTCAGAAGTCCCATGTCATTCTTAGCCAGACCCTTCTGAGAGCAGCCATTGTAAAATGAGGATAATGACGACTTTGAGTTATATGAAAGCTCTAGATGAATAGTGCAGTAATTCTATAGTATATAAGAATGAGGTGTGTTTTCTAACCGTGTATAGTATATGTATAGGAGCTTCGAATTGTGTAAAGTCTTGTGTCCTACTTTCTCTCATCGTTAGTGTGTATATCTGATAGTGGCTACCAAATTTTTTTTTGCATTACCCAAATCGATGTGCTAAGTCCCATTGTTGTCTTCCTTGGTGTGTTTATACCTTCATGTAGAAAGGCTGGTCATATCTAACTGAGGATATTGTTCTTTGAATCCTGAATCCTGTAGTCATGCCAGTGTGGGCGTGCCACCATGGCCAAATGAAAACAAAGGGGCGTTTTGCAAGTGCTGTGCAGACTTGCTTGCAAAATGGTGTCATTTTGCAATTTTGGCTACCCCAAATTCTTGCTTTCTGTTAGCTTTTAGGAGACTTCCTGCTTACATGCAACTCTTGGTTCATTCACACCTTTTTGTACCTGTTTTTTTAGCATTATTAGAGCAATTATCCAGTCAGGATCCTGGAGAAGGGGATGAGAATTAAGTAATTTATTAGAAAAGGGTGATGTTGCCCTTGCAAGCCTGTTGGGTGCTATTTATCTCACCAGTAAAGGATTAGACACCTGCAGCGCATGGCTTGCTGCAGCCTCTCATTCATCTCATGGCCTGCAGTCAGGGGCTTTTTTGTAACTGAATAATCCTAAGGTCTGTGTTAATGTGTGGCCTGCCAAAACTAAGGTGTCTTGCCCCTCTGTGATAGAGACTCCTACCACTCAGTGAAGGAATCACACTATATTCTTCCTCATTTAATTTTGCTCTTTATTTTAGTCCTTAAGTGTGTATCTTCAGTCCACAGGCTGATTTGTCAAGCTTTGTAATTGCGCTGCCTCTGACAGTGATCCTGCGTAGCCTAAAATGATGCTCCTTTATTGCCTTTTGTAAATAAATCTACTGTTCCTCAAGGATTATGCTTCCAGTCTCCTCCAGTACATTACTGGAGCTGCAATCGTGTCCATAGATGGACAAGGTTGTTTCCTGCAAATGAGTCCACTTGTTATCAGCTTGTCAGTTTAGCAAAAAAATTTTGTTTACCACAAAATGGTATTCATGATAAAGCATACTTAATCAAAACTTAAATATTACAGATTATCCTGGTTTCTTTGCTAAGGATGCCGACAATGCTTTTGCATCATTTTTTATACAAGGACCCTTAGAAACCCTCAATGATAAAGAGAGAAAGTTCCATGAGAACATGCTCCAGTAATGCTGAAAGGATTGATTTATGACAAGAATTTTACCAATTATTAAATTACTAAATAAGGAATGAAAAGCATTTTGTTTGGAATAGTGGAACATAAAGTGAAAGAAGGGGTAAAAAAATTCTTTTTGAAGACTTCAATCACCTATATCTGTCTTGCTTGCAAGACTTTATGAAGAGTTTTTAACAAAATAGTATTTTCTGTCACATGTCCAGGTTTTTTAACAATATACTCCTTCCCTGTCATTGTTTTAGGCACAGAGGAGTGTTCATCAAGAGGATTTTAGTAAAACTTCAATCTTAAAAAAAAAAATCAGAGCAGCTGTTTGAATTTCACATTATTGTAAAGCAGTTCTTTATTCAACAACTGATCTTAAATAAAAACTTTATATAAAGCACATAAACAAGTAAACAGAAAAATGCAGGGGAGCTGTCAGGCTGTGCATACGGGAGTTATGAGTTTCCCTCCATGAGGAGGGACATGCAGCAAGTACTGTCACTCCTCACCATACTGCCTGCTCCTCTCAGCTTCAGCGCTGATGCCACTGGATGCTTAACACAGCTTTGCAGCATCTATGAGGAGACCGAGGAGAAAGAGGACATCCCACTGTGCTGGGAATATGAGGAGTGTCACCACTGCGGCAGGAAATCAGAGGACAGGGATTAAAGTTACTGGGGTTTTTTGTTATCTCGTTTCTTCTCTTCCTGCTAAGTCCGTATCTTTGCAGACCTTTGTTCGTAAGAAGAGGCTTGTACACTTTGTGTGTGAAGCTCTACTCTCAGTGGTAATACTAATACTTAGATTTTATAGTATATGTTCTATCCGTATGCTATAAAATTGCTTTTATGTTGGCTGTAAATATTGTTGTGCCCAGTCCCCTGAGGCCAAACTAAAGACTTAGGGAAATAATCGGACATTGCACATTTTGAAAGCAGAATTTGATCCACAGTCATTAACTTCCTGACAATAATTGGACGTGAGCTGCTCTAGGGTCGTCTCGTCTGGGTGCTGTGTTTTTCACCTTGGCTCTTATTTATGCAAAGCTCTAGACCACTGAGGGTATCTAGTGTTAGTCACAGTCCTAACAGTAAGTCTTATATTGCAAGGGGTGTTGTCCTGCTGCAGATGTGTTTGGGCCCTGGTTCTGGAAGGATGTCTGGGGGAACTTTGCCTTCGGTATCACTGGGAGCAACATCAGTCAGCTAGTGCAGCTCATTTAAAAGCAAAGATGGACCCATCAAACCAGCCCTTTGGAAAGAAAGCAGAGTGTGCCTAACAGAGTTTAGAAGCTGCTTCACTGGAAGAAGGAAAACTCCAGCGTTCGTATTTCTTTTGGAAATGTGAAACAGAGTTGATATTTAAGATGGATTTTGAAACTAAATGAGATTTTGGCTGAATAGTAATGCAGCCTTTCAGTGAAAAGCTTAATCTTTTATCCAGACTATAGCAAGGAAAAACAGAAGTAGTTGTTGATAAATATCCAAAAGTTTTATCGCAAGTATTAATTTTGGAAGGTACAGAAAAAGATATTTCAAAATATATTGATCTCAGTCTGCAGCCCAAGCTATGCCAAAGAAAATGTATTTACGTTTAATGAAGAATAATTTTGGTAGAAACGTCCTTTTGAAAAGTCTGAAAGATAGTATCTTAGTTTAAAGCCGAAATGCTTTCCATTGTCCTTCTTGTTCCCTGTTGGCTTTAAGTCGTACAAACTTACAGCATGACAAAGGTTTAGACTGAGCACTGTTGTTTTGATGATGTGATTTTAAGCACGTTCCAGTCAGTGGAATGACTCCTAGTGCTTGAATGGGTGCAGGATGCTCTGTTCGAGCAGCAGAGATGATGCAGGCCGTTGTGAATATGATGTGTGTATGATTGTAAATTCAGTTTTGAGTAGGAGACACTGTACAAGCAAAAGCTGAACTTTCAGTTTCTAAGTGGCTTTGCTGACAGCATTTTACTGTGTCAATAGGTGGCTTATGCAAAACACTTCTCAATTGTCTTTCACTTTTCTCAGTACGTGCCTTTAATTTACAGGCACATTTCCCCAGGCTTGTTTTATTTCTACGTGTTATAAACAAGTTTAGAATGAGAGATGAGAGGAAAAAATAATTAGATTTGGGCTTATCAAACAGGTCTTAACTCTGCTTTTAATACACAGCATGCACCATAGAAAAACAATCCTTGAGCCACACACTTGACTTCTCTCCCTGGAAGAACCTTTGGTTCAGTCTTTCAGGTTGGCTCATGGTCTCACTTGCAACTTCCCTGATGAAATCTGACAGTCATGTCCAGTGTTTCAGGGTTCTTTTAGGAAGAAGTGCTCGGCTTTCCCCAGTTCAGCTGAATCCTTTTTCTTTTTTCAGAAGAAATGACAGTTATAGTTTAATTCTGGTTGGAAATGCTGGTCTTTTAGTTTAATATTAATAATTAAATAGTTGGACTGGTCTGCTGGAATGCTGAGCTGCTGGCAGCTTCTGTGGAAACTCAGTTCACTTGCAGGGCCCTTAAATGTTTCAAGTATTAGGAAGTTGTTTTTATAAATCTTGGCCATGACATGAGCTAATCTGAGTCTTACTAGATATTTACTCATCAGCATTGCTTGCTCTGGAGGTATCTGAAGTCCTGAACTGGTAATGTGACTTTGTTTATCTGCTAACACACTTCTTCATGTTGTGAGGAAGCTGGAGTGTATTACTTCCCTGGGGTGTAAATCATATGCTACTGCAGCTTAGTAGACAGGTAGGTAACTTGAATTAGATCAGAAGGCACACATTTGGGTATATGATGGGACTTGCCTCGCATATAAATCTGAAAAAAACATGTATTTACAAGTGATTAAGAATGCAGATA
This sequence comes from Buceros rhinoceros silvestris, assembly GCF_000710305.1. Classification (NCBI taxonomy): domain Eukaryota; kingdom Metazoa; phylum Chordata; class Aves; order Bucerotiformes; family Bucerotidae; genus Buceros; species Buceros rhinoceros. Next base: position 144,835 of record NW_010426144.1, on the reverse strand, counting down.
GCTTTTCCCACTTTATCTGCTTTTCCCATCTTTTTGCCTAAAACATTTTGGAAGCTAACACTCTCAAGACTCTGCCCCACTTTCCCCTTCCACCAAGAACTAATAAAAAAGCCACAAACCCATGGAAAGCAAACTGCCTTCATTTTACTGGCCTCTTTTTTTTTAAATTGACTTTGGGCAGGCTAGGGCAGTTGTGTACGTGTGATTTTTGTCTGTTCTGCTTTTAAAAACACGGCCGTTTCAGGCAGAGTGTGGTATTTTGCCATGCTTGGCATTTAAAATAGATAATTTTGAAATTTTAATCTTCATTACGCAAAAGAGGTTTTTCTCATTATACTCCCAATTTTAGCAAGCACACAGGCTTATTTAGGGAGTGGCTGATGGAAGTCTAGGTAATGCTGACTTGCATTCAGAAGCGCACACAGCAGCATAGTTCTTGTTTTTCACTTAATGTGGCTCTTGGTGCCAAGAAACTCTAAAATTAAAAATTCCTGTCTGTTTGGAAGATTAGTGTTTTATTCCTAATTACGTTAAAGCCATTTCTTTGAGACGTTCCATCTCTGTTTTCTCATCTTCTTGACCTTCACAACTCAGACTTAGCAGAAAGTTCACTTTCTAAAGCTGCTGCTGTTTATGTATAAATATGAAACAATTACTTTCCAGTCTCCTGGTGGCTATGATTTAATAGAATAGCGACGTGTTATGGTGAGATTCACTTGAACTTTGTCGTAGCCTTTGTATCAAATGATCCCCCTGAATTGTGGACTAAACTACAGTTTTTAAGTTTATCTGAAATTACAAGAATTCTTGGATGAAATTAACTGTACCTTAGAAGGAATGACAGTGATTAATATTTTCAATTTTTATTCATAGGGAAACTCTACATTTAGTGATTGCTCTGATTTGATAATTAAAAGTAGGTTGGATAGCAGTAGTTAATACAAATCAAGGGGAAGAAGAGCAGTTACAGTAGTTTCCATTGTGTGGTGGTTTCATTGTGTGCTAGCAGGAATCCTTTTGGGTCAAACTGAACCAGAGCCTGCATACATTATTTGCTTCTCAGGATGGTTCTCTTTGATCACACAGGTAGCATTATGTATCATGGAAGACCTCATTTTTTTTCAATTTCTGACTAATAATGTACATGTTCTGATTAACTGATACCTAGAAAGATTTTCAAACACTAGTCTTTCCAACTTCTAAATTTTCATTGTCAGCACACACTGACAGTTGTGTTGTAATACCTCCTTGCTACCTGCTATATTAATTTCCATGAATTTTATGCAGTGATTATTATTATATCTGGTTTGTCTACATTATCACCACCTACAGTCTTCATAGGCTTAAGATCATAAAAGCTACTTTAAAATGCCTGTTCTAAAATTTAAGCATACTTGTAACTTAAAGCTATTAACCTTAAACTGGCCATTGAAGAAACTTTAAACACTAGCATGAACTGTAATTGTTTTCTGAAACTTAGAGTCTTTAGGTGGAAGCAGTATGTTTTGTGTTCAGTACAATGTATGAATGAAAGTGCATTGGGCACACTCAGCTTATTTGAAGATACCTATGTCTGGAGGGGAACAATGTCTTTCTGCTACTTGGATTCAATAGGGAAGAGTTCTTTCTGCATCTGAAGCCTTGATTTTTTTTTTTTTAAATGAGCTGAATTCATGTTGTTTATGAGCTGTAATTACTTGTCTTCAGCATCAGTTTGCCATGACAGTCATAGTAAGTTCTTAGCAGATTTTTATTTTTGAGTAAATGCTTTGCTTCATTCTTCCTTACTTTAGTGATATTAGTAAGCAGTAGTACCTATTGCTGTAGGTGGTGGATCTGTTTCCATTGTAACCTCCTGTGTAACCTTATAAAACATTCATCTTTTCTAGTGAATTTTTCCATGCCTGGAGGCCAGACTTTGCTTGCCTTATTCTAGCAAGCATTCTTCTGCTTCTCTAGTGGCGAACTGCTCATTAGCTTTTCATATGCAAATTGAATGTGTGAGAGAAGCCCTTAGTTTTTAATCTATTAAACTGTTATTCCAGCTTCAAATGTTGGCATCTTTTATATTCAAAGCATAATTCTGATGAACATCCAAAGACTCTCTATTTTAAATGTTTAGCTTATAAAGATGAGAAACAGAAGCAAGTTAATCACTACATATCCTACTGAGACATTTGTTTATTGGAAATTAGGCAACAGTGTGATATATTCGATTTTCTAAGGAATGTGTGGGGTAATTTGGATTCTCTTCTGTCTGTAAATTAGGCAGCTCTTTCAAAAATTGTTATAAATTGCTAGCACTTAACACTGTTCTTTTCCACAGTATTTTACAAATATAAACTAAAATTTCTAATACACCATTAATATAGGTCAGTTGGTGTTGTTAATTGTGTTTTACACCTGGGGAGACCGAGGTAGAGATGTTAAGTACTTCAACCCGAGCCACTCGAGATTTAGAACGCATCTCTTCTCCATTAGTCCTGTGTGGAAATCATAGGATGACATCATTGCCGTATTCCCTCACACAGGATCTATCGATAGCCCATTGAAACCAGTGGGGAAAACTGCCAGATTAGGTCAGCCCGATTCGTGTCTGGGCTCTACATAACATGTCAAGGCTTGCACTGGCTGCAGCCAGCTTGGATTCAGCATGAAGCATAACTGTGAGCCTCTCTTGGTTGCTTTATGGGGAAACTATTGTTGTCAAATGTAGATTTATTCTCCATATTTTATGATTTAATTCTGCATAAATAAACGCAGTTGGTTAAATTGTACAAGTGAGACCACTGTTATAATAGGCTTTGTAGAAATGTCACGATAACCTGATGAGAACATCTTATGCAGGCCTGATGAAAAAATCCCCTTTAAAGTCTTGTTCAGTTTTGCATGCTTAAATATGACCTTTTACCCTAGTTGAGACATGTCCTTTGCAAGCTATTTCTAGTTTATATGACGGTTGCTTGATTTAAGGCAAGTATGTTAATCTAATGCTGTCACCAGTGACGGGGTTTACAGTCCGAGAAGCTGACAGCTTTTTTGCAGAACGGAGTAAGCAAAAGCAATGTAAGCTTCTCCAGACCCATGCCCTGAATGACGTGTCATCTGCTTTGAGATAAGTTGTGAGCTTCAGAAAGTGAGCTTTCTGCAAGAGGAAACTGCATAAAGTCTCGCCTTCAGTTTTCACCACAAACTGGTTAAATTATGTGGAATTTTTTGAAATCTCAGATGATCTGCACTGAGGTTACACACCTACAGTATACAGTTCTAGCCAACAGTCTGGAAACTGGTCAATGGCAGCTGCTAGCTTTCATGTAAAATTACTATGTATATGTCAAAATATAAGAAACAGTTTAATGAAACCCCATTTATTAAGTTGCATCACTGGGAAATGTCCAGCATTAACTTGTACATTGGAGGCCTAGTTTTCTTCTCTGAAAGTTTTCAACCTTTTGGAAAGTAATTTACATCTCTTTGCCCTTTCCACTGTCCCGCAGCCACGGGTGGACTCAATATTCTGCATTCAAAAGGTGGTTAGTTATTTCTCTACTATGCAAACGGATTGGCTTCTCAGGGGAGAGTTGCGAGGGGGTAGGAGTAAGGACATAAGAGCCTGTGGTACATTTGCTGCGTATCGGGGTTGCTTTAGCCCTACAGTGCAATGACAGGACATCCAACCAGCATGTGTTCAGCATGTCTAGCACACTGCTGAAATGCAGAGATCACTTAAGGGAAAGCCATTTGTCTAAGAGCCCAGGCATCAGGCAGCCCAGTTGGAGACACTGATTCTGACAGAATTAGCTCCTCTGTAGCTTGAAATGGGCCCTGCTTCCTCTCCCAGTCTGTTCTGAAGTGTTCTTCTCCAGTTGCGCATAGCATACAGAACTAAGACAGTCACTGCCTGGTGGTGGGCAGTCATTTCCCACCCTCTTCCAACTTCTGCTCTGCAGCAGTATCTTCCTGCAGGACAGGGCAGTAATTCACTGTGTTACGGTTTTGTGTGTTGCCCTACTTTGAGGAGGCTGGACTAGATGAGCTCTCAGAATGTGTTCCAAGCTGAACTGTTGTATGATTCTGTGTTTTTGCATCTTCCTGTTAGAATAGATATACTGTATTTAACCAAAAAGCCTGTTACTGCAGCAGCCACTAACTGTCTAGTGAAGTGTATAAGGAAAAAAGTGTAGCTTCCTGTTGCTTTTCCAGTGTGGTTTTCACAGCGATGGTTGATAAGCCAGAGATGGCATCTTTTTGTTTAATTGTTGTTTCTGCTATTGAGGCATCGTGTTTGGTTTTGGACCCCTGTATGCATTCGGAATAGTCTCGTCGCAGACCTGTGCAGCAAAGCATCCATCCAGAAATACTGTGCCTGAAAACACACTTTTTTTTTGTGTGTCTGGAAGTTTGTGTCTAGTCTTTGTAACTATATGCACAGAGTTTTTTAAAATTTTCACCTGTGTTTGTAGTAGCTGTAATGTGACCTTTCTGAATCTCTTACAGACGAGAGCAGAGCAATCCCAAGGTGCATACTTCTTGCCCGAGTTTGCACTTTCTCCACAGGGGAGTTTTCTTGAGGATACCACGGGGGAACAGTTCCTCACTTACCGTTATGATGACCAGGTTAGTGTGCGATATGTGAAAATGATAACTGTCACATTCATGTAACTCTGACATAAAGATTCCGGGATACAAATTTGATGTGAAGACGCATCAGATTTATAACAAAATGAGTAACAACACGCTATACAAAATGAAAATTAAGGCATATAATTGTAGAAATAATAGACCAAACCCACTTATGGAATGTATTAATATAGGATGTAGTAGAGACAAAAGCATCAGTGTTTTAGATGTAACAGATGTGTTAATATTTATAGTTATTATTTATAGATAGTTCTGTGAAGCGTGTAGAATTAGGGGTGGTTGTCCTTTCTGTGAATTGTTGACATATTCTAAATTGTTTTATTTCATGGCTAAATCAGTATAATCAGTATAAGTCAACACATCTTACTAGTTCATGAAGTTTTCAGAAGGGAAGATTGAGTGAATTATCAAGAAACAAATGCAAGTGTAATAATGGATGAAGCAGAGTGTTTAGAAAGCGACCAATTATGTATTTTAAAGTTAAATATCCTTTATGCTCTCTCCAGACCCATAGGAACATTGTTGAAACACAGAATATAGGTGTAAATGTAAAGAAAGCGACATGAAAGAAATGCTGTTAATCTTGGCAAAAGATCTAAAGTAAACCCAGGAAACGTGTGGCATGCTGTGGAAATTTACTCATAACACAATGCGTTCCAGAAGTCAGTTGAACTTCACATTAAAACTGTCTGAATTGCATTCATAGACACTTACAGTACAATTCTTAATGTAAGAAGAGGGAATTTGTTAGGAAATGCTCCCTGTAAAAGTGAGAGAAGAGCCAAACTTGCCCTGCAGACACAAGGTTCTGTCAAGTGATTGGCAGCTTTATTTTGGAAGGCAGTCTCCTTGCAGGAGCTACTTGGAGAAAAATAATTTGCTCGTCACTACTTCAAAGAGAACTGAGGTGAGTTTGTTAAAGCTTTAGACTGAGTGTCTTTAGGAAGACAAAAGGAAGCAGAAAAGATATAGTAGAAAGCATGCTGAACTACTGTAAATTATTTTAGTTTAGTGTAAATATATTTACAATAACTCATACTTTTGCTACCCTAGAGGGTCTTGATTATAAACAGAAAAGGTACTTAGATAGGATGTCCCCTGGACCAAACACCTGGGAAAGCAATAACTTTGAGGACAGTAAAATGCAGCTGCGGCTTGAGCTGCATTTAATGGCAGCAGCTGAAAACCACTATAAAGGTAATACGCTTTGATCAAAATAGTTTCCGTTAAATTTTAGAGAAGATGATAAATCAAGTGTAATAGAGGGATAGTCCAAGTCTTTGAATAGACTGTTTGGACTATGTGAATAGCATAGCTGATTAAAAAAAAAAATTAATACTGTCTCCCAACCCCTCAAATACGTGTAGCTCTATACAGAAACCAGTTCCAAGCTCAATTCCATTTGATGGAAAGTTTTCCATTATTTCCATTAGGATCTGAATGGGATCTCGGGATATGGTCAGCTTCTGTTCTTTTACACATGTGATTCAGCTTTGAAGCTTGCTCTTCCCAGACACTTAGGGAGCAGTATGAAATAAAGTTTGAATTCTTGGAACTAAAAATGGAGCTAAACCATCATGATGTTGAAAATAACAACTGTATTAGGAGAACTTCCTTCTGAAAGGAAATTCTGTCCTTAAGCATTATTTATTAAAAAATATAAATACGTTGATGCAGATGGAACTTATCCTTATCTCTGAATTCCTGTGAGTAAAGCAAATATTCTTCGCTAAAAAGAAAGTTTATTCTCCTTAGCTTTCTAGGACATTAATCATAGGATCGTAATGATGTACTTTTGCTGAAATGTTCATGCAAATCTCAATTTTATCATGTGGTCAAACCAGGCCAGAAAGATTGATGATTCCGTGTTTCATTATACTCCTTCACTAGACATTTACTCCATGAATGTACCAAAGTTTTAAACCAGAGGGTGAAAATCCATCATCAGATAATTCCTTGAGTTTTTGTAAGCTGTTATAGATAAGCTTGATATGAAGTAGTTGTCATAAGGATGCACAGGTGAACAAAGTACAGGAATGTATGTGCATTGAAAGGCCGTTTTAATGACCTGATGTATCCAGCATGGAAACGGAATCAGCACAGTAAGGTTGCCAGATAATAAAGACACAGTATCATCTTCTCACACACCTTAATTCAATATTAGCAATGTACTTTCTAACCTGCCCCACTGACAAGGGGTGCTGGCCTGTGGGAAATACATTCCTCCCTTTTCCCTCAACAGCAGAACTGTCCTGTGG
>NW_010426144.1:124381-137850 GCF_000710305.1 Buceros rhinoceros silvestris | reverse complement strand
CTGCAGAGTCCTGGTATTCCTGTACATCCCAAGTTACATTAATTTAGTTGAAAATTGGAAAAGTGAAATAACCTTGCAAACTTGACCCTGACAAAACAAGACATCAGTCTTACCTGATCTACTGTGAAGATCATACCTCCACCTGTAATCATGGAAAGGAGCAGAATAAATAAAAGGGGTGAGACGTTCCTACAACTGTGACGTGGGAGTGGGAGAAGAGGGTGGGTCACAGCCTCTGTTCTTTTTGGCTAGCTAACAAGATGTCAAGACCCTGGCAGGAAAATTGATCCTTCCGTATCTTCCCAAGTCTGCCCTTCCCCCTAGGGAAGGGCACTGTTTCTCATATCTAAGCCAATAAAATTTCCAGTTTGTTGGGATAGATGGGTATTATTTTTATACAGCATCATCATCGTCATCATGATTCAAGATTAATTTTCTAACGTCCTCCAAACACAGGAATGTTTCAAAGGGGTTTTCTTTGGCTGTTGTGTGTGGTATTTTTCAAGCAGGGAGCCAGTGTAATCAGGATCATTCATTCCTTTGTTAGTAAGTAATCTCAGTAAACTAGAACTAGCTGTTACTTAAATATCCAACAGTATTCGCTATCTGAAAAGACGAGCTTACAGTTTGAAGTGGAAGAAGGGTAAATATTAACGGGAACACCCTGTACTGTGTTCTAACCCAGCAAAGTTACATATGGATTCATGCTGTACATGCAAGATAGTACATTTTGTTCTGGTTTAATCTGGCAGGACTGCGCTCTCATTTTTGTACAGGATTGCACTAACCCCTTTGCATATTCAGTTGCTATGTGTGTGCTTCAGAATTACATGCAGATGAAACTGTTTGGCTAGGTGCTTTCAATACTCAGTGAATGCATCTTTTTTTCACCCCTTCTATGACTATAGAAGAAAACACCTTCTAAGACCTGGTTAGGTACTGCCACCTTCACTCACTGAGGTGCCATCTGGACAGAGTGTTATATTAAAGTTTTGATACATTCGCTGCATTATCTTCAGGGAAAAAGAAAATCAGTGCTTCCAAATCAATGCTTCTGAGGGCCCCTGAAGAACAGAAGTGTAGAAATGGTTACATTGAGCATTTTCCTATAGCTCCTGCATTGCTCAGCAAGCTACGTGTTGCATCAGAGCATTGCGTACTGCATTTCTGAAATTCTACTGAGTCAATGTAATTTAAATCTAACTTAGTACCAAACAGATTTTGATGCATAGCCAAAGACTTCATTTGCCATTAGAAATTTGAGACTGAAAAAAATATGCCCCTTTCCTATCACTCCTGAAAGAGTTTTAAAACAAATACAGAAGTAATAGCTCTTCTCCCAACTTTGAGATAGAAGTTGAACCTTGCCATAAGGAATAGTTTCCTGGTTTTCTTTCTGATTTCTTTTGGCTTTTCACCTTTTAATCTACTACTAGGAATTTTTTTCTTTTCCAGAAAACTAGTAGTACTGGAAGGCTTTCTTGAAGAAATAAAATGTTCTTGTTTTCTGACACTTAAGGTATTGCTTCCAAGTAGTAAAACCGTTCCATATGACGGACCACCAACAAGGACAGCAGTGAAAACTTGGGTTTGAAGTACCTTTCCACTTTGATTGGCTGGCTGAAAGGGACAGCTTGCGGCGGGGGGCGCACAGTGTGGGAAGGGGGAGTTGGAGAGGAAAGAAAAAATATATTATTTTCTTTTAAGTGAGAAAATGTTTACTTGACCAGTTAGCTTTCTAGCTGACCTTGCTCCTTCCAAATGTTATGATGTTTACCAGTTTAAACTCATAACGAGGATACCCCTGTTCTGGAATTAAACATATGGCTCTAAGTAGTCCAGTTTTGGCCAAGAAATGTAGTGTTTCTAAACAACTCTTTTTTTAAAAAAAATGCAGTCTGGAAGAGTGGTAAATATGAGCATCTTGAAACCACCCGGCAAGCAATTAAAATAATGACAATCTGCACTTTCAGACTTGAGTATTTAGCTATGTGAGGTGAGGTAGAAACCAGTGAGTGTTGTCAACTAGATATGCAAGTTGTAATGCACCAGCTGAGGCTGTCACAGTTCTTTTAATAACTAGCTTTACTCTGAGTTTGCTAGAAAAATCTGCTAGAAAGTGGATGCCAAAATTGGGAGAGTAACTATTCTGATATGTGCCTTGTCCTCCACAAAGAGGAATGCTCTGGCTTGGTTTCCGTTTTTTCAGTGGAGGAAGAAGCATGGTGTTGAAAGTGTTAATTAAAAAAAGGTGGTGGAATATAGGATCTGGATGACACCAACAATTAATGTAGAAATAAACTGATGGATACTGTAATTCCTCTTTTTTTATTTGTAGTCAGCAAGAAATGCTAATGTTTGCTGTGTAAATTTTTCATATCATAGTATGTGGGCAGAAGGTGTCTTATGGATCCACCTGGGCTGAGAGCCATTTCCCCCCCAGTTTCTCTCACCTGCATTCCCCACTCCACCTGCTGATGACTGCCATCCTCCCTGGTCCCTCTCTGAGCTGTGCGTGAGTCACTGCCCGGGTTTGAGTCTCAGCTGCTGCTGGCTTCTGCTGCTACGCTGAGCCTTTTTCACTCCATTGACAGCTAGTTTACATGTGAAATGGAGCTAGAAATCCTTGGGCTTGGAGATGAGTCATGTAAGGGACAAACTTATTTCAAATTAACACATCAGCGAAGACAAGCTCTAGTCCTGAGAAGGCAGTAAGATTTGTAGTTAGCAGTGTACTTACCACCCAAGTACATAAATCTCCAGCACTCTCCTTTTGAGAAGGAGCCAGACACTTGTGTTCTGTGACATGACTTTTTTGCTGATACCCTGAAGAAGCATTCAGGGCTGTTAAAAACTTAGCGTCTTGAATCTCAATGTCTACCTCTTCATTTAAAGATTCTTTTTGAAATGAAACAAGCTGTTCCCAAGTAGGCATCAGCTGTTTCAGGAGTTTTTCTGCAGTGCAAACCTTCCACCAGCAAACCCTCCTGGTGGTTTCAGTTGGGTATTTGGAGTGAGCTGGGAGACTGAATTTCATCTAAGCACCAAAGGTGCTACTGCTAATGCTTGGCTCCCTGAATTTCAGGATTACATCAGAAATATTCCTCTTCAGGTGAGGAGGGGACTGACGTTGCACTCCTTTGCCAGCCAGAGTGCTGATACTAGAATAACACAAATTGCACCCACTTGAATTCTGCCAGTAGTTCCATTCTCTTAGCTGGGACATCCGGTGTAACAAAGCATGAGGTCAGGCTTGTGGCACTCATACTAATCCTTCAGATGTAAATAAGAAGTTCTAAATCATGTTCAAATTGTTTAGAGCCATGTGTTTCTAAGGCTGAGAGAAAATAAAATGCATCATTTGGTGATTTCATGGAAATTTAACTGAAGGTGATCCCTCATTTTTTACATTTTTTTAGTGCTTTTTTAAATACCTTTATTGTTTACAGGTTTAATTTGGAGCTCCTTAAGTTTGGGGTTTTTTAATATCACTTGGATAAAGAAATTAGCTCTGTAATCAAGTGAAATGTGTCTCTGATTGGGGGGGTGTGGTGGTGGGAAGGAGACAGGGATTAGGAGCAAATGAAAACCACTTAAAATTTCAGGCAAAACTACTCTTACAGAGACTAGTACTGTGCAAGTCAGGCATGATCTTGTTCAAACAATACTTTTGTTTAGGCTAATTGCTTGCTGGAAGTGTGTGACTAGCATATGCACAGGTTATATCATTAGTGGTGTATTGTTGTTCTTGCTAAACTGCTTCGTGAGCTGAAAACTGTTTTAACATACTTTTGTTTATTGGCAAACTGAATGGGCAGCTGGCACTTTTTAAAGCACCAACATTTTAAGCTCAGGGTTTTGTTGTTCAGAAAAAGTAGTGGAAGTGCTGTGTGCAGTACGTTTTTCTTTGTGCACTAAGAATTACAGACTTCAGTGTTTTGTGTTACTGCGTTAGTCCCAACCCTGCAGAGGTCTCTGTGTGTAAATCATACAGAAGCCAGTAGGTCTTCACCTTGTGCAGGATATGTGCCTGAACGGGGAATGTGTAATAACAGAATTTCTACAGAAAACACATTTTATATCATTTCAGTTTGGATCAAATACCTACTACGAGGCTGTAATCCTATTCCACTGAATTCTGTGGTAAGACTCAGTGGCCTGGATTGTTAGTCCTCCTGTGGCTCTGATCATACCGGCCTCAGCAGAGGATTCCCAGGTAGCAGAAGCAGTGCCTCATTTGCAAGGTCCTCCCCCAAAATGACTTCTCAAGGAAGAACGGAGAAGGAACGTAAAGTTTGGGCATTTCTGTTACTCCATTCCGCTGGGGTCTTGGGCAGATACCGAGGCTGCTCTGATGGATGATAAAAGGCTACACAGGGATGCATAAAGCTTTTACTAAATGCCCCTGCTTGGAGTGGTATTGAGAGCAGCTTGGACACAGTACGTGACCCAGAGCACTGACTTGGGTAGAAGAAAACTCATATTAGAGAAAATAATTGTTTTTAGGATGAGCGATAATCAGGAGCATCTTTTCTAGTAATGGAAAACAGAATTAAAGTGTTAAAACACATTACTTTCTGGTAGGCTTATTTTCTTTTTTCTTGGACATATCTTTGGGCCCACAATCACATTTTTATTTAGCTTAAGTGGATTTAAGTGCATTTTAAGTCTGTTTGTTTGGCCTACATCAAACCAGAAAACTGTACTATTAAAGTGCCTTGTTTTTGTAGTGTATTTGCTATGCGCATTTCACATAAAGGACTAAATTTTTTATAACTCATGTTCAGTGTTTCATGTTCTGAGGTTTTCAGTGTAGAGTTTTCCCAAATACATTTTTTCGGTTCCCGGCAGTAGATTTAAGGTGGTCTTCTCCCAAGCCCTAAAGCCGACTGAAGGATACGTACTTGGGCAAATAATCTGCGGTGAAGTCGTTAACATAACTCAGCTGCATTGAACTAGTTACGAGACACCTGATGAAATGAATACACAGACTAGATGTTCATTTGACCTTCTTTATTGGAGACCAACAATTAAATCGTGAGAGATTGATACACTGTAATGTGAATTTACCACTGACCTGCTTATGCCCCCAGTGCACCCACAGTTGGCACATGTACTTATCCAAGAATTTTGACATTGATAAAGCTTAGCTTCAGCCTTCTAAATTAGGACTGAAAGGTCTGGACATAGCAGAAATGATCCCATGCTTACACAGCTCTGACACACCACTGCTATCGTCTATCAATAAGAGTTCATCGAGACATAGTAGAGAAGTGCTTCTACGTCAAAAGATACATTTCAAGTACTGTAGGAAATACGATGCTTGGAACTGGAAAGCCATTCTTCAGCTGGAACGTGGAAAAGAGGCCGTGTTAGGCTGATAAAGCCCAGTGGTGAATTAATCCATTTGTTTACACAATGCAAATACATTTTAGAACTATGTCTTATCACTGGTCTCAGTCAAGACCAGAACAGATTGTATTTAGTTTTTCAATCATACAGGTAATTTTATTGAACTTCTCAAGTTGTCCAGAACTCTTTAAGCTTTGCACAAATGAGAAGATAAAATTGTTGCATTGCTGAATTTTTAGTAAAGGATGAGTGTGATGAATTGGAATTTTTTTCTTCTGTGCTGCTTCTGCTACAGATAAACTATCATGGGTCTTTTAATGTTATAGCAGCTTCTCTCTCAGCATGGAAAGCCTTAGTGCAAAAACAAAATCCAGTTTATACCGACTCTGAAACAATGCTGAGTAAAATGCTTGTTTGATAAAAGAAATCATTCTATTTAAGGTGTTTCTGATGTAATTTTATTCTTTTGCAAGGCAGTGGGTAATTTAAACGGAATTTCCGTTGTAGAGCATGTAGATAACATCCCTCACATCCTTGAGAGTCACCCTTCCAGGTTGTCCAGCATGGAAAACAGACTGATAGAATGAATGGGATGTCACAGTGACCTTTTTAGTGGCGATACACTTGAACCTAAATTTCTTCTAATCTGTGTGCCACTAATATGGGAGATGCAGTGAAAAGCCTTCTTTAAAATCTGTGTTATCATGGCTTGTTTCTAGAAATAGTTAAAATGGTGCTTGATATCATTAGCACTTGCGTAATGAACCAGCCTTGGGACGGCTAAAGAACAATTTCTTTATGACTTCAAACAGTTATTTCACTTCGCGCTGTTTCAAAATGATGTCAGCACTGCCAGTAAACCTCATTCATTTCTACTGACTATTAGACTTCAAAAGCTATTTGCTCACAAGGAAGAAAATTACATACATTAATTACCTTCCTTGGCAGGAACAGCAAAAATGGTAAATGTAGGTTCGTGAGAGGATTACTGCTGACAAATGTATTTATTATTTTCAGAGCTTAGGAAGTGTTACAAGTTGTGATACTGTAAGATCTGAAGCATTTTAATGTTCCTAATGAGAAACAAACTGTACCAGGCTTTACCACTCATTAATAATGTGCTGTTGATACAATGACAAAATAAGAGGACCGTCTCTTCTATTTCCCAGCTTTCACCAACTGTCTTTTCTGATATCTAATTCAATAAAAGTTTATGTGATGTAGTCAAGTGATCTGGCTGCAGCATGGCCAGGAAGGGCAGGAGCTCTTCCCTTTGGTGACTGGATGCTAAATCTTTGTGCTGTTTTATAAACAACTGTCTCAGTTTGCGAAGGGAAGTTATGCCCTTGTTACTTGGTTATGCTAAGAGACTGATAAGGTAATGATTGATGAAAAGGAAGAAGGTCAAACATCTCTGAACAGAGGAAAATGCTGTTTTTCACTGTTTCTGTTACAAAAAGCAGAACTGATTTGTGGGACGGGTCATAGGATGGGCAAGAATGATTGAGCTTCAGGATCAGAACAAGGCTAGAAGAAATAATTCCAGAAATATCTTCAGAATCAGTTTGGCTTTCAAAAAAAGACTACATGCAGATTTCAGAGAGGTAGCTGGAATCCCCGGTTAAGCATCCTGGTGCTGCAGTGTGTTTGGAGTGTCAGGCTGCACGAGTAGCTTCCCACCAGCACAGTGGCTGAGCATTGGCTTGGAGGCTTATCAGCACCTGACTTAGGGGCACTGTGGTTTCCAGTAACAGAGCTGGGACAGTTTTGTATTGAAAAAAGTATATGGAATTTGTTAATCATTCTTTCATGTTAGCTCAGTGATTTTTTTTTTTTTTCTCCCTCTGTTCTATGTGTGAAAGTTTTTTGTTTTTTGTTTTTTTTTCTATTTGGGCTGCAGCCTTAAAATATTCCTTATTTTATAATCCCTTTAAACCATTACTCCCAGGAAGCCAAGGAAACCACTGAAGCTTTGGGTGCAACTTCCAGCATGCAGGATGTCCAGTGAATTTCAATAGACCTGTTTGAAACTACTTACAGAAATAAATGCTCGCATGTGATTTGAGGCAGAGGCTGGAGGTGCTCGATGCTTTGGCTGAGTGTTTAGTACTGGCTTTGGTAAAGAGCAGTGCTGTACTTGGACACCAGCTTCAGTGCTTTAAGGTACTTGGTGCATGGCAGGTCCCACGTTTTGTGGAATGATTGGCAAATCAAACATTGTTTTTCATTCTCTGTTTCCCTCCTTTCCTACAGACAGGCAACTGTTAGGCTGATGCTTGGTCTAGGGGTGGCAGTCAGACCTCTGAAAACTGGATACGTTCAGGACTGTTTTCTAATACTCTGAGACTATAAGACTTCACCTCTTGCCACCTGAGCCTGTGTGACCAATTTTTATAAAAGTATCTTATTGCTAGTAAATTCTTTTTGTTTGTGTTATGCTATAAGGTAAAGTATTTTAGTGCTTTAATGGTATAAGCCTTTCTTCAGTTAATATTTTTCTCTTGCATAGGAGAAAACGGACTTTAAAAAGTCACTTCACCAAACCTTTAGCTGATTGTGAAACAGACTGGAGTGCTTGATGTGAGTGAGACAAATTAGTATGAATAGGATGCTGTATGATATGGGATGTTCTTCTATTTTTTAAAATAACCCTTGGGAGAGGGTTGCAATTGTAAATACAAGATATGTTTGCCTTTACCTGATTATTCAGGCTTTGATCCAAAAATCATAGTCATTTCAAAAGGCTTTGGATCAGGCCTTCATTTTGTAATGCAAAAAGAGATTTGCTGTTGATTACAGGCAGGTTGGATTCAGCTACTTTAAAAGAAATACTGTAGTTAGACTAAGGCATTACTGGAAAATGGAATAGATGCTGGAAAGCACAAACACCACACAGCCTCAGTAGTCTGCAGAGAGACCAACTCAATGTTTTTTCCAAACTTGGTGTCAAAAAGATGTGCGAAGACTTGCTGCATAGTAAACTTTGTTAATTTGAATCAGCTGCTGGCAGATTTGGTGATCGTAGATCATGGAATCTTCTGTGATTTTTACAAGCAAACCTATTCACACACCACGATTGCTGAAATTAATTGTTCTTTAAATATTTGATCTGTTTATTTTGTACTCAAATCACATCACAAAATATCATTGAAATGTGATTTACTACTGCGTTCTTATGCCCCATCTTTGCTGAAAATACGTGCATTTGCTTAAATGTGTCGCATATAGGTCAACGATCTTCCTTTGGTCCATATGCTATGGATTCATTCAGTAAAAATCTGAAGAGACAAGCTATGCTCTTTCAGACAGCTCATACAATGCCTTATAACACCAATACAACATATGGCAAAATCTCTCTTTTTGTTATACCATTTGAAAAAGAATACAATGCATCAGTTTTAGTTACAAGGAATGCAGAGCATTGTCTTGGATGGTTTTTTGATATTACTAATAGGTGATGTAGAATGTGTTCAAATATCAGACTAGGAACCATGGAATTTTACCACCTTTGAGTGTCGGCCTCAGTGGTAGCTACTCGTGTTAGGGTCATGCTGCATTCTAATGTATGAATCAGAGTTATATCCTAAGTGTCTTATTGAAGCACTAGGGCTAAGTTTTAAACTTTTCTCCCTCTTTTAATTCCGTTTGAAAAGGATTTTGTTCTTTTTGCAAGTATTTTTACACTTTACAATGAACTTGCCAGTTAATGTTCATTTTCCTGCTCCCTCAATACTGAGGCTATAGTCTGGTTTTCTCATATTTTCAGCTCTGCATTCTAATGAACGTGAGGTAAAGAATAAGGGAGTGAAAGTATTTCTTGCGAATAGTCCTCTTTCCATGCAGTTAAGCTACTTCCTCTTACTGAAGACTATTGCCCAAAAATTCAATTTAAACAGGATGTCTTTAGAGTGTCAAAAGAGAGTTTCATCCTCCTAAGATATAACTGTAATTGAAATGATCTCCTGTACTTTGCTATGTGAGAGACCAAGGTCCTGCATACCAAAGGGAGGTTTTGCTGGCAGCACCGTGAAGTCTTTCTGAGAATTAGTTCTACATATGTTTGTTAATATTTTGGTGAGTGTGGACAGAAAATTTGAAACTGCCTAGAGCAGATAGATGACCTCTCTTGCACAGAGCATGCAGTCTAGGGCCCAAATGCTTATGCACATGCATAACTTAATTCTTGTGAGGACTCCCATCTATGTCAGTGAACTACCCACATGAGTGAAGATGCACGTGTGCAAAAGTGATGGCAGGATCAGGGCCTCAGTTCCAGCCCTG
Organism: Buceros rhinoceros silvestris; assembly: GCF_000710305.1. Lineage (NCBI taxonomy): Eukaryota > Metazoa > Chordata > Aves > Bucerotiformes > Bucerotidae > Buceros > Buceros rhinoceros. The sequence continues at coordinate 128,217 of NW_010426144.1, read as the reverse complement.
TTCTTTGAAATTCCATGCTTAAGCTCCTGTAAGACTCCAAAGAGAGAGCACCTCTTGAAGATCTGAGCATCTCCTCTTCATATCGCGCTGAGTAGTTGAAATCATTTGTTTAATACGACGGGGCCGACAGGTCTTTCTCTTTCATAGCTCAGATGTGTACTGATTTAATAACTCCCGTTACCCCAACATTGTCATAAAGCTTACCACAAGTTGCAATCAGTTGAGTTTACATTTTAAGCATTACTTGCTCTTAAATGAGGGACTTGAAACCGTTTTTGCAGATTGATGACATCAGAAGATTTTCCAACTTAATGAAAAAATCCAAATGACCGCATAATATTTTCAAAGAACAGACTGATGGAGGCTGGCCTGTTGTCAGAAAAATAGCGTATGAATTAACTTTGCTACGTTATGATTTAATTTAAAATTAACTTATGGTTTGTTGACAACATTCATATTTCATAGAATAGGTGTAGGGTGCAAGTTTTCTGTATTTCCTACCACGAAGAAAAAAACCCCATTAACTCTGACATCTGTTTTTAGCGCTTTCCTTCATATTTTTGGATGAATGCCTGGCAAAAGCTGGAAAGCAACTAAGAGATCAACCAAAGATGGCCTAAGGGCCTGTTCCCAGCTGGTACGACATCTGGAATGTTATATATAGTGGATAAATTCAGAGTTGTAGTTTAATAAGATTGGTATTCAAGCATTCGGCCTACAGCAAAGGAAGGGCAGTGAAGCTGACAGCATGCCTGGTGCATAATATGTCAAGGTGTCTGAAATATAATTTGCTGGGTTTTCACTTTCATTTTGGCAGATCCCTAATGCTTATATATAAACTTTCATCTCGTATTGTTTTGAACCCTTACAAAATAGAGTGAAGTCATATTGGTATTATATCCAGGATCTTATCTTTTCACTGAGCTTAGAGTATGTCTGGGTTTCTTTCTTTTTTCTTAGGAAAAAAGTGCTAAAGACAGATTTTTATGAGCTGACTAGAAATAACTTAAGCTGCTACCTTTGCAAATTTTAAGTATACGCAGTCTTTACAGTGAAGACTTTACAGAATCATAAACTATTCAGGAATCTGAACTTGTGCTATATGGAACCGTACTTGCAAGATTTATGTCTCAGAAGGCCTGGTTTTTTTTTCTTTTTAGGGTTTAGTTAATCTTCTGACTGTCTAACCGCCAAACTGTAATTAAATGTGTGCAAAGCTGAAGGCAGGAATTGGTGGAGAACCACCTGCTTACAACAGCCCTGAACAGGGTAATGCTAGGTCGAAAAATGAGTTTGCAGCCCTGTAACTGCACTAACCAGATAGTCTGCTTGCAGGTCACTCTGCATTGCCCCTGTGTCTCCCAACATACGATGAGCGTTGCATATGTTTTGCACTGCAGCCCAGAAGCAGCTAATACTATAGTCCGTGTGCCTAGTCCTGCGGTGGGGACGTGACTGGAGCCAAGCCGTGGTGCAAAGCTGGAGCATCTCTGTGTGGGGTTGTGCTGTTCTGTACATGATCCCTTTCAGTTTTGCAGCACCGTGGTTGTCTCTCTCCAACCTGCACCTTTCGTGTGAGATCTGGAGCATGGGGGAATCTGTGAAACTGCGCTTCTCATATGTAAGTCATAGGACTGTGGCAAGGGAGCGTGGAGGAGGCGTAGTGTGTGACATGTGACGGGACTGTGATTGATGGAGAGGAAGGTAATGTAAGGTTTTTTAAAAAAGGAGTCGCTTGATATTTCCTCAGCACATTGTGGTTATATCTGTATTATTTAGTACTATGCAAGATCTTGTAGGTGAATACAAGGTACTTGAATATGATTTGGCAGGACACCAGCAGAGTCGAGGAGTGGGTGGACCTAGAATGGAAGGAGAGATGACCTTTGCAGCTGTGCTTTGGTAACGGTTTGGATTTGGAGGTGGAAAGGCCAGACCTCAACTGACTGCAGCTGACAAGGAGAAAGCTGATGTGTCTGCAGGGTACTGTCACTAATTGTTGTTTAGCTGCTGGGGATGTCAACAAAATCTTCCTGTGAACTTGTGAGGTGCAGGTATACGTGTATGTAGTGCAACGGAAGCTTAAGAGGCTGAGATCATGCAAAACGAGAGCGCTGTAGCCTGTTCATTCCGTGGTAATACTAACAAGATAGAAATATTTAGTTGTTATATGTATCTACTGTGTTATTCTTGTATTGAAAAAAAGCAACAAAACCTAATTCTAGGTGGTGCTTACAAAATAACGTTCTTTAAAAGAACAGAAATCCTTATGAGAGGGACTTAGCACCTCCTGTCACAGTGTGAAGTGATTGCTTCAGCTTTTTTCTTTTCCTTTTGGTATGATTCTGCTTCTGTACTATGTGCAATTGCAGTAGTTTCTATCTAGCAGTGCTCTGAAGAGATCCAGGGTCTCGACGGATTGCTAGCCAACATGCTCTCTTTTCACTTTTCTGTATATAGATCAGTTATAGAATATTTACAGTTGATTAAAAATTCTTCAGACTGAATATCTTGACTATTACTTTGCATTTGGAGTTGGTACCACTGTCTGTTTTGATCTTAGCCCTTCCCTTATCCTTCTGCTCTTCTCTCCAGATAGACCACGTCCCAGGCTTTCACAGGCAAGTCTCCAAGCGCTCAGGTAGCCTAATGGGTTTTCCCAGTCTCAAAGACAGCAGTTTTTCTGCTAGGATAACTCTCACTTTTTGCCAGATTGTAAATAATGCCAATAGACACCAAAGTGGCCAGGTAATCCAGACGTGATGTTAAGGCATAACATGGAGTGAGTGCTACCGTCATGTGATTTTTACAGTGACACCTTGCCCAGTCTCACATTGTTGTCGTTTAATTTAAAAGTGGTACAATCTGATGAACACAAACAAAAGAGTGGGGTTGGAAATGGAGGGGGGTGGGGTGAGAGGGGTGCTGTCAACTTCGAAACTAAGACTGCTAGCTGGTTTTTTTTTAAGCTTTTATGTATTTGGGGTCTGATCCTGCTTGTAATGCAGACCAAACTTGCTATGTCCCTGTTATCTGTGCAGTAAGAGATTATGTGAATTAAATTATACCATATGGAGTAGATATTAGTTTACATAAATAGTGTAGAATTAGTTGGAGTAATTTCAGACTGAAAATGAAAGATGTGCTTGGTTCTTGGTTGGAATTTAATAATAGTTTTAAAACAGCTGTACACTGTCTGGAAGACATGAATGGTTATTGTCAACACTTTATCTACTAGAGACCATTTTGTATAATATTTTATAACATATTGTATGCTGGGTATGAAATATTAGTGCCAGGAACAGATTTACTCTTCCATACGCAACTCCCTGTGTAGCTTCTTCAGTAAGCGAGTTACAATGCAACATGAATATGTTTGTAGATCTAAACAGGTTGTCCCTACAATGACAAAGTACTTATGTACGCCCCTTTGTATTCATTGCACACACTTATGTGGACGAGGTTGTTTTGAAGTGAAAACACTGTGTCTTGTTAATCAAGGAATATGTGTTTATTTTTAAGTGAAACAATGCTATTAGCAAGGATGTAAACCCCTTGGTAAATGGAATTCTACCAGGGTATATGTACTCTTGCTTTCAGGCATTGATTATTATTTGTTCAAGAAGGTAGCAAAACTTATAGAGCTTCAATACAGTCACATCAGAGGTGTGTGTGTTGGGGAATGGAAATCTGATAAGAATTTCATATAGAACCTTGAAAGAACTGCACGTGAAATCATAGCTCTGATAGCAGGAATTTTTAACAAGTCTATCAAAACAAGGGTGATACCAAGTGGCTAGTGAATAGCTAATATAATACTGAAATATATAGAAGGG
>NW_010426144.1:120637-124237 GCF_000710305.1 Buceros rhinoceros silvestris | reverse complement strand
GAAAGAGCCAGGAAACTCTGCGTGTGACTGTCTGATCTGAAGTGTATAACGCTTTGGAATGCTTTTTGAGGAAGGAATAATAACATAAATGTAAATGGAAAACTGAAGAAAATGAATTTATCTGGAAGATCAAACCTATCCTAACTCATTTTATACCTTTCTTTGATCAATTTTTTTTGTTTCTTAAATGAGGGCATTACAGAGACCTCATTTATCTGGACTTTGGTAAAGCCTTATGATATAATGCCGCACTGGAAATTAGAGGAAATGCAGTCTGGTGTGTGAAGAAATGCAGAGGGAATGGCAGAGGGAGATAACGGACTCTGCTGGAAGAGGAATACTAGCCTAGAGAAAGGTTACACACAGAGTCAAGTGGACTAGAGCTGCGTAATGTTTCATTAATGTCTGGGACAAAAAAGAAAGATTAAGATTGGGCTTGTTACACTTTATGACAAGATAGTTGTGAGGGACTGTTGACACGTCAGTATGAGAACAATACAGTAATAACTGGATGACCTTGAAGATGGGAGTAAGAAAACAAAGTGCATTGTCATGCACATAGGGACCACCCGCAGAAATGTCGTCTTGGCACTCGTAAACAGAAACAAGGCAATGCAGAACTTGATTCTAACTTCCTAGTACTGCTAAGGTCTGACATGGAAAACAACATTCAGTAAAAAAGAGAGGAAGTTTATCAGTGTGATTAGGGAATGGACCGATTATTTTATAGCGGGTTTCTTTTATCCTGGCTGAAGAAAGGTGCGGATGACATATGATTGCTGCCTGTCACTGCATGAACCTAGAAGAGAAGTAGCAGTGTTTAAAGAGCCTGGCGGCACACCAATAGTGCGCTGGCCTTAGGTTACTCTTACTGTGGAAACCAGAGGGAGGGGTTCTACACATCCTGTGAGTAGGATTCTGAAGTAGCTGCCCAACAGTATTGCGAGAGGGAGCAAACTGATGTACTTCTGAACAGTACACAATCGAAATGTGATGCTGCCACAAGTCTGTATTTGGAGCCTCAGGAACTCTGTTCCAGAACAGCATTTTTTGGAGTACCTGGGAAAATTTATGGGAAAATATACGCTGTGCTGGTCATGCCTGAATATCTGAGTCTTTTAACACATTGGCAAACAGAAATGATCTCTCTTCAATGTTCAACTAGCTTTTGCATGTGTTGTTTTGTGTGCCGTAAGTATTTAGTAACTATATATAAAATTAACAGTAGATTCAAGGACATTCCTAGCCTGTATTAGTTGAAGTATTTGTGCATTGCTTGTTCAGATTTTTTTCCTTGTTACAACAATTTTTCTTAGCAACCTTTATAGTTATTAGCTTCTTTGTTTAAAATAAAATTCCTTCCATTAACCCAACATTTCATAGGTGACACGCAGAGATGAAGAAAATTTCCAGCCGTTTTTTGCCAATGAGCACTAATGCATATGCATCCAGATACTATTCACGCTGGTTTGGCAATAGCACTGTAACTTTATAGGGTTGTATGCTTACACTAGGATGGTTCCTGCTGTTTTAAGTATTCTCCAGAGGATATATTTTCTTAAATGAAAATTGCTTGAAACCATTCATGTTTTGTGTGACAAGTGACGATATCAATTACTTTTTCTTATTGCCTGTAAAGAATAGGAAACATTAATGAAACTCAACTTCTGAACTTCCTGATTGGTAAATTCTTGGCCACCGTGTTGAAAGATCATTGTTGCAGATCAAGAAAATGCTCTGTTTTACTCTTTATAGATCACACGAGCGTGATAGTATGGCAGATCTACCTGTTCCCTCCTTTTGTCCATCTCTGTTCTTTTGTCTGGCTTCATGTTTGCTTAAAGGTCTGGTCCAAAACTATTGAAAGCAAAAGCATTGGGATTTCACTGTGGAAATTCTCCTACTCACTTCAGTGAGTCTCATTTTAAATCATGAATCAGTTTTCTTTTTCTTTACAGAAAGGTGTGATATTTTATAGCTCACGTGTTGCAGACTGTTGCACTGAGGCTTTAGTGTGTGAGGTGATTACAGGATGGTGCCCTTAGGATTCCAGAAAAGCAGGACATTGTGTCCGGATCCATTTTTAACTCAGTTCTGACTTAGGCTGGATTCATGCTGAAGAGTGGGGCACTGCTGATTTCCAGTACAATTACACCCTGTGTTTTACACGCTACACTTTTTGAAGGACCTGGCTGGTAGCATGAAAGGGCTATTATCAGTTAGAAGCTGCGTAAGTTAAATCTTTTGCCCTCCCGTATTGTGTGTTTGAATTTCATGTTTCTCTTAAGCCTAGAGTTTTTATTCAGAGAGTCTGGAGACCTGTTTTGTCTCTCTAATGTGCAGTTAAGCACCAGGCTTCAGCTGGAGGGTGACAGCTAGTAGCTGGGAGGCATTAAAGCTTAACTGTCAGTTGTACCTGGTGTTTTGTGGAGAGTGGTTAAAACTGCTTGTTATTGAGACAAACTTGCTGGAGCGCAGACAGGAGTTTTGTCTCATAGCAAAAGCCTTTCTGTTCATTCTGTGGGGACAAATTTTGAACGGCTTTTCTGGGGTGGAAGAAGTTCTTCGTAACACTGTGTGAGATGATGGTGTTAGGCATTCATGCAGAATTACCAGGCAGCTATGTCCTGTGCCTGAGTCATTACTTCTACTGTACCCAGCGGTATTTTGGCCTAAAATCATAGATAGGGTAACACAGAAGCATGGAAGCAAAAGCCTTCTGTTTATCTGAAGAGATATTGCCAGTCATTTGCCCTCTTAGAACTCTGGCTAGTTGTGGGGAGTGATCTTTGGTATTCCACATTTCTGCCAAGCAGAGGATCATGTGAAAATAAACAGGTTTTACCACTGTTAATGCTTTAATACATCCTCATAGTTGTTAAAATAACATTTGTAATTTTTTTACTGGAAATACTTATTTGTTATCTTTAATTGACTCAAACTTACTGGCATGTGCAGCATTCACCCTTCCAGATGAAAAAGGGATGATCCACTTGACACAAGTAGCAGAACTCCTCTGCACAACCTTAGAAATCCTCTCTTTGTAGATAAGGTCGTTTGAGGATATGCTGTGTTTGCTCACATTTGAGCAGAAATCTCTATTAAGGCTAAATTGAGATAAGAGTTTGCCAGTTATAAAATGGATGGCTTAAAAACTGGCCAGCTATTATGACTACTTTTTATCTGTGGCCTGAACAAGGAATATGTTTGAGATGCCCTGTGTGTGTTTTCAGATAGTGCCCAGGACTCTCACAGATGGTGGCTCCGAATGGACAGGGCAGTTAGCTGGTGTCTCTTTGCTATTGGGGTCTGGGTGACTTCTCGGGCTTTCAGTGTCTAGCTGCTTAGCTCTTTTTCTAGTCTTGTCACCTAGTAAGGCTTAGTGAAGGAAGGTATGTATGTGCCTGTGTCTCCGTTGTCACCTGATTTTTACTAGTTTCATTCAAACTTGACGAAGGAGTGACACACCCCAAAATGTCAAGTTACTGTATGGTTTGTATAAATAGGCATTTATATGGAATGGGGAAGTGCTATGAGTGGGCTTTACTGGAGTGAAAGGCTGCAGCATGAGTTGAGCCGGTATTAGACAGCAGAGAAACC
>NW_010426144.1:75699-120448 GCF_000710305.1 Buceros rhinoceros silvestris | reverse complement strand
GACTTGGTTTAGAGACCTGGGGACAGTATCTGTCAAACTGTCCTAGCTTCTCTGTGGCAGTGTGATGGATGAGAGGCAAATGCTCCCCTGAAGCTGGTAATGAATGTGGTACCACTGCAGACTGTGAATCACAACATTTCTCATTTCTCTTGTTTGTTTTCATATGAAAATGTATGTTGTTGGGGTTAATACAAAGCTCAAGGGCAAAGTTAGGTCTGCGTGGGTGTGAGTGATTTGTCTCATCATTGCCAGAAAACTGCATGAGAAGAAAATATCAAGTGTAATATCTCATTGGTTCAGCTTATCTCACAACATCAAAAGCCAAGATTTTTATATATATATATATGAAAAATTAAACCAAATACATACAGTATCTATCTATAGTTCTTATATATTGGGATATGTGTGTATATATTCACTATCTGTATAGTCCTTATACTCCTTTCAGGTAGAAATGTATCCTTGTGGCTAAAGCGCTGAAGCAGCCATCAATTTTAGGTGTATTTTCACATTGCTGATTTTGTCCAAGGTTTCCTACAGACCTGTCAGGCTCGAGTGTTGAGTGGGAGACTCTGCAACTGGCTGTTCCTTGTGCTCCCCTGCAGCTGCAGCTTGTTCTCTGCTACTGTGGAGCTGCAGCCTTCCATCAGAGTCTCCAGACTCAGCTTCTCTGGCAGATTCTTCTGTCTACGTTTGGCACTGGGATCCCTGAGCAGGGGAAGGGCCAAAGCAATGTATCCTGCTTTGGGTTGTTCCTGAGTGAGGAGCTGCTAAAAGACATTTCACTCTCTAGCCCAGAATTGTGGCCTTCGCATGTCACGAGGGCCAAGACAGGTTTTCTCATGTCTTGTTGCTGATGTAACAAAAGTTTCTTCTCATGCATTCAGTGTGACCTATCTCATGTGTTGATGCAGAATAACTTTGGGGGTTGGATCCTATGTCACATGAAAAGTGCTAAGCTTTCCAAATTTAAACCCAGACAGCTGTAAAATCTCCTTTGCGTGCTTTGGTCTTGCAGGCCTTCAGGGTAGGGGGGATTTGCTAATCTGTATCTCCCCTGTGTAATCAGATAGTGCTCTTGTAAAGTGCTGTGAGATCCTGGGCTGGGTGGTGCCCTTACATGATTACCGAACATTTAAACCTTTCTCTGAAGACTGCCCTGTAAAGAGTTCTAGAGGTGTGTGCCACACTGAACAAAAATACAGACCCTGGAAGTGGTTTCTGTGTGTTTGTTATTCTGGAATAAGTTTAAGATTTTCTATGGGCTGTGCCATGACAGTACAAACTTCAGTGTGTATCGCTTGTAGAAGCGGAAGCGCTGTGGTTTCCAAACGGCAGAGTACTGAACCTGGGAGGTCTTTAACTTTTCCGATACCGATATTTTAAAAGCTTCGTGTGTATTTTGGTTGGAATTTTTAAGGAATCTGTATCAGATTGGTGCTAGGTATCAGTTAGAAACAGATGTGGTGTGTAACACCTCCCCGTCAGCTGAGATATGGTCTGATAACTAAAGACTACAGGTATCCTGGAAAGGAGTTGGTATCAATCTACTTGGATACTAAGGTCTTTTCAGACTTGCGTTAGACCGTGAAGGAAGACCAGAGGCAGTGTATATGTGCATGTATGTGTGTGTATTTTTAGGGACTTGCAGCAGTTTCAATGTCACATGGTTTTGTACTGCTTTTTTATAGACCTTTTTTCAAGGCACATCTAGAAATACGATCTGTTGACTAATCCGTAGGTACTGTTTAGAGAGTCCTTCCTTTCTTGCAAGGTTATCAGTTTATTACAAACCTAAATGGGGCTGTCTTTTCTTGCTGCTATGTTTTCATAGCTAGCCTTTATTGTGTACATGGGATTATTGGGCGAGCCTTTGAGCCTGTTTTTAATGCGGTTTTCCAAGAGGAGAGCACTCAGAATTTGGTTTTGAAATAGAATATTTCTCTCATCTCTGTAATATTTTTTTGAGAAAACCATCACTTGGAGATAGTCTGGCTGCATTTGAAAATGAGAATCGACTTCAGTGCAATAGTTGTTAATGTATGTGTTAAAAACCACCCGCTAATGGGCTTCAGTTTGATTTATAAAACAGTTCTCTCTTACCGTTCAAGCTTTAATAGCTAGCTTTCGTTCATGGAGAACTGATGGAGTAAAGTCAGTTTTCACTGAGACAACCCTACTGAAATAACAGAATGAACAAGCTATGGCTGAAAAGAGCCTTAAACATAAATGTTGTGATTGTGTCAGGGCTAATGTTTGAATTTATGAAATAATTTAGATAAGCAATGTGATGCAATGCTTTCAGAACTTAGAAGAAAATAATTTTCATTTTTGAAGCAAAGGGGTCTGAATCATTGGTTTGGATATATGAACAAGATCACATAGAGCTTGTTTATGAAAGATTAGTAAAACCCAGTGTGACAATTTTAAATATACAGTTGGGGAAATATTCAGTGCGTGTAGGCTCAGCACAATTAAGGAAGTTGGCAGCCTTTGGAGCTTTTGCAGCCATTGAGCATTCTGCACGTGCAGGTGATAGTTGTGCCTAGTTTTCACTTGACAAAGACATTGCAATAGTTTTCGTGTGTAGACCTCCCCTTTCTAACTAAAGCCACTCAATTTGGCTTTTGTTCAGCGGAAGACTGAAACCCCAGTTGACACAGAGTGTACGTAGCAGGTCACCCACGCTGCATTACACAGCGCGTGAGTTTGAAGTGAAGGGGAGGAGGCGTGGACCATTCAGCGCAGACTGGGGACTCTGCTTTCGGAATAGTTTAGATTGTATGCAGCTACCCCCACTTGGTCTGAGAGGAGGGTGACTTCTTGCTCTTTGCAAACGGAATGCTTTTATCTGCGTTTCTATTTAAGTAGGTGCTGAAATAAAGATTAACACAAGCAGGGTGGAAATGTACTGTATATGGCACCTCTTCCTCTAGGACAGGAATACTGGGGTTCTCAGACTATAGGCCAGGTATTTCTGTTCTTGACAGAGGGAAAAAAATCTATTGGAATTAGTGGGAGCTTGTATTAAAGGCTGAAGGTTACAGACCCGTATTTTCTGAGTCAGCAGGGTGCGCAGAGTTTCCTGTAATAGAGTATTGATGAGAGAGGCAAAACTATGTTTCTCTTCTGAAGTCCATTGACTACAGAATTTGGAGAACAGTGATGCTAGTACACCTATAAAAAGAATTACGGAGAAATGCATCAAGATGAATTCTTTAAAAAGTGAGTAGGATTTGTGGTAACTTTCAAAGGGACAATACAACAGACTGACAGGAAAAAATCCACACCATGTATTGCACCTAATCGCTGAAAAATGTATTTTTTCAATGTGTGGAATGACTCATGCAATGATAGGGATTAGTCTTTTATTCCAGAGCCCTTGGTTCAAAGTGAATAGAGATTATTGTAATTCCCTGAAAGAACTGGAAGAGAATGAGGTAGTGATTTCTATCACCTTAGATGCTAAAAAAAAAAAAAAAGAATCAAGGCTACATGCTTTGTCATCTTACAGTTTGTAGAGTGCTAAGTTAAAATAAATATACATAGATGTAAATGCTGTGTTTGAATTGGCCAAGATTCTTTAGGACCCTTTGCTCTTTTTATGTTTGCCTTGTTTATGGCGAAGGGTGGGGTAACATAATTGACTTCAGTTCATGGCATTAAAATTTTCTCATTATATCTTTCCCTTTGGAGAAGAGTTTATAGTTAGCCTGAGTCTTAGACTCACTGATGTATAAAAACCTAGTAACACTTTTGGTTCACTTCGTAGAGCACATGCACTAATAGGCACACCCTTACTCTAACAGATATCTGTAACTGATACCTGTAACTCCCAGTAGACATAGGTACAATAGACGAGGACACCCATAATACGTCCATCTAACAACCGAACAGAGAGAAGGCCAAAGGGCTTCTTGCCTCAGGTGATTCTGTGCATAGTGTGGAAAATTCTTGAGTATCTTTACTGCATGGAGAAAGGGCACTTCACTGGTATTCCATCCTGCCTTGTTGGAGTATCTCTGTTAGAGGCCTGGCACTAGGCAGGGCTGAATGCCTTCTCCAAATTCAGAGGTGAAATGTGCTCATGTTTCACTCCTGCTTTATTTTTATGTATGACATTATGTGGCTTCCTGGGAGAAAACAATGCTGGAACCATCACTGAAAAACTAAAACAATTTTAAAACTACATGCTGTAATAACGCAATTCTTTGCAGGGGGGGGACCCCAACCAACCAAAAAAGGTGAACAAAAACCCCTCAAATCCTACCCTAAAATACCTTTTCTGATGTGTGAGTGGTGGTGCAATGAAAGTATAGGTTTTTTAAAGTAATTTATCACATCGTAATTGTCATTATTCCCATGCTATAAGATTAGGGAGCAATGGCATTCTTTGTGCTTAATGGCACAAACAATTATAGCGCTAACTTGGCACTGTTTTGCTGCTTTGGCTGGCTCTGTTGCTGCTGGCTTTTAAACTGGCTGCAAAACAGCCACTGGGACTGATGTATAATCGTTCGTCTGTTGGCGCGTGGTTCTGGATAACATTTTTCGTTTGACTCGACTCTGATTGCAGGGAATTTGCTATTGTCTGTAGCATATTCGAGAATACAGCTGTATGCAAGTTCCTTATGAGCTATATACAAAGTCGCTTTTATGGTAAACGCAAATTGTTTCACGTATAACGTGAAAATATGCACCATCCCTATTTATTGTTCCATTGCTCCTTGGGCTTTCTTTCTGAATTTAATATTATAAAACCTTTCTAATGTTCCAGGTCTTTCTGATGTTCCAAAATCTGTGTGACTGAGTTTTGCCAAACACTACTTGTACTATGCGTAGATATTCTGCTGCAGAAATTAAGGTTGAACCAAACTGAACATCCTTATAGGACACTTTTGTGGCTGAAATGACATCAGCCTCTGTAAGTGTTTCTTGAGGACCCTAGTAAGAGCTGAAGTGAGGAAATAGGAGACAGGCCAGATCGCTAATGTTGTAGTGCCTTTCTTTGTAGTATATTTATGGTTCCTTTTATGCAGAAAACTTAGAGGCATGGTGAGGTGGTCAGTTTTGGTGATCGTGTGTTGACTTGACAATGGAGACAGTTGCTGATGGAGTTATAGAGCAGCTCAGAGTTCCTGTTTGACCGTCTCGGAATAGAATCGCTGCTTGCTGAAGTGGGGATGGCTTTGTAAACTGCCGCTAGACCAACATTTATACCCTTGAGCTATCTGTGCAAATACACGCCGTATCATGTTCTTGCTTACTTGTCAGACCCATGTAAAGCATAGTGCTAATATTAAGAAGTGCAGTAATACTTAAAGCATAGTGAAAATACTGATTATTTCTGTGCTGGCGGCATGCAGGGCTTGGCTTGGAGGTCACTATTTACATTGTCTATTTTCCGAGGGCAAATTCAAAAATTTTACCTGGAATTGGAGAAAGAAATCTTAAGGTTAGTAGAGGCACACCACCAATCTGTGCTGCCAGCAGTTGTAACATTTTCAGTGTAATTAAAGTGTTACTGTACACTTTGACTCCTCTGCCTTGATATCGTCTGTCTTGTGAACATTTGAAAACCTGTCTGGCTGACAGCAGCTGGGAAGCAAAGCCTGTGAGCACCTATTGACATACTAGGGGAAAAAATCTCTTCTCTTTCTTTGAGTGTCAACTTCAGTAAAATTTTTAAAACCTTTTAAGAGCTGTTAATGTGGTGGGAAAGATGGCTTTTTAAGTTGTGCTCACTAACTTATCAGCTTCTCCAAATACATGCCTGCTTTTGGCTTTTTGAGTTTTTGTTTGGCTCTGATAGTGGTGCTCTGCATCGAAGCCAGGCTTACCACGGAGGCCAGCCCAGGGGCTGGTGGTCTTTTTCTCTTCCTGTCTGCCTTCCACTGTACTTAAAAATAATTTTCACCTGTTTTTAGGTGTTGATTTCTATCAAATCAATTTTTAATGAGTTTTATGTCAATATATTGTGTAATTTTTTTGAAAACTGTACAGAACTTGTACTTTTTAGTGAATGATTCTCAGGTACAGTTAAAACCTATCAAACTAAAACCTTTCAAACTTGAAGGATTATATACTATTAATTGTATTTCTTGTGAATAATACTACATATTATTGTTGTTGTTGTTACTATACATTTATGTTATTTGGAATAGCCTGGTTGCTGTTACAGAGCAAAAGCGGTTGATTTAATGATACATTGCAGTGTGTTTAGGCAACCACATAATGGCTGAGGAAGAACCATGAGCTATCCAAAACTGTTTAGGCTCTTTGCACAGAGGTGGCTATATTGAGCCATAATGACTCCAAAAGAGCAATTTCTGCAAAATAGAAAGATATCCCTTCGGGATTATTTGTGTAAATAATTACGGGCCTGGCACTGATGTGGACTGCACTGGTTCTACAGCCTGAAAGTTGTAACGTGCTGCACCACTGTTTAAAGCATCCTGTATATTAACCAGCTTATTGTATCCATTTTCTCCCAAGTGCAAGAGGAGCCAAGAAATCTTTCATTAAATAAATGTTCCAACTAATTTAAGCTGGTGGAGGAAGGAACTACTGTGAAGTAATTTGGCTTTGGTCTGCTTTACAGTAGTGCCTCCTGGAGCGACTTACTGTCAGGTTGTGCAGGAGCTAGAGCTGCTAATGGACACGTGATAAGTACTTTATTATAACTGAGTGGCACTGACAAAAGAATCAGCGGTTCTAATGCACACTTATTATTTTAACTCTCAAAATGCCTTGCAGCATACGTGCTGTTTATGGTGCTGTCACTCTGCCCATTAGGACAATGGCTGTTTAATGGTCATTCTGCCAGCTTGGTGCCAGAGGAGACCCTGTCCAACATGGCTGTTTTCACCTCTCTGACGTGGTGGGACAATACTTTGTCTCAATCAGGGATGTTTAAGATTTGTAAGATCAGGAATTCCTGAAAATGAAACGCAGGGAACTTTTATTTTTGCTTTTGAACCTAGCGATCAAATTTTCTAAAATTAACGTCTGAGAACATGTTGTTACTGTTGTGTTAGTAACTTACGGTATTTTCAGAAGACCACGAAATGCTAGAAGGAGAAAGCCCTGCTTCGCATCATTCAATCCCAGTTAGAATGACTCTTCTGCTAGCTGCTCCTATCTCTGCTTCCAGGTCAAGGTGCAAACTACACCTTTGGCAGAAAAGCTGGGCATCTCGTCTTTTCTGCAAACGCTCCCACAATCCACTGGTAACTGCTGAAATGGCTGTAGTAAAAGCTACATCATTGCTGCGCTTAGGAAACTCCTGTTCCTACAAGCGACCCCCATATTGCTCTTACGGTAGAACTGAGCCTGTATTTCTGGCTGTCCTTTCATGTGCACTGTTTTCATCTTCGGTTGATGAAATAGTCTATAGCTGAAACTATATTTCTGTCTGGAATGCTGTTTAATTAGAATGAATGATCTTGTGTGTATGTAAGGTTATTTTTCTTTAATAAATCTTTTCTCCATGTGTATATTCTATGGCAAAACTAATTAGGCATGATGAACATATAATTCACTAGGTTAGAGGGGAAAATTCTGTAGTACTGCTTTTCATACCCAAATTGTGGACACTGTGGGTTCTTTGTTTGCTCTGTCACCTTGAAGTTCAGCCTACCAAATATAGCTTGGCATTTTTGTGTTCTTGAAATCTGTGCTGTTGGCCATCTCAGGGTTCTTATTTCAATTGCATTTTTATCACACTGGTTCTTTTTTATTAAGTTACCCATCTTATTAAAGTTCATTTTAATTAACTCTAGCAGTAAAGAAGTTATGAAAACTATGACTGAGTAATTGTAATGTAAATTTTCACCAAAATGTGCATTTAAAAGAAGAATGGAAAGTTTGTCTCTTGCTGTTTAATTATCAGATATGCAAGCTGAGGGAAAAAGAACATAAGTTGCTTAACAGAGTTAAAATTAAATGTTTTCTACACTGTTCTTCCTTTTTTTTTTTTCCAAGTTATGTAACTTTCCCCTGTCAGGGTTTTCATTCTTGTCTGTCTGAAGTGATACATCACACCTGCTTCTGAAGTGCAGGGACAGCTGTTTCTATATTTTTCCTTTTAAGGAACAAATCCTGCTGCCATTGGAGTCAGTTATGAGACTCGTAGGGACTTTCTGGTTTAGGCTTTTGGTAGTCTCAACCCAGTGACACCATCATTTTCCCGGGCTCTTCAGTATTGCTGCAAGTTTTATCACTCACTGCCTTACTGCGATGTACTTTGACCCAGACACTCCTCTGTCTCTTCTGTAGACACTAAAGTGCTGTTCTTCCTCATTTTTTTCAACTGCATTCTTCTCCATCTCCTCACCACTCACAGTGGAAGATAGCTCAGCTTTTTATATAATACCACTTATTTTCTTCTCTGTTCCTACAGATTGGATATAGTTAATGATGAGAACAACGTTAGAGTTGTTAACTGCTGGCCCAGTTGTGCTAGCAGAAAGA
This sequence comes from Buceros rhinoceros silvestris, assembly GCF_000710305.1. Taxonomy (NCBI): domain Eukaryota; kingdom Metazoa; phylum Chordata; class Aves; order Bucerotiformes; family Bucerotidae; genus Buceros; species Buceros rhinoceros. The sequence goes on along the minus strand of NW_010426144.1, from coordinate 111,976 downwards.
ATCTGTATCTGGATGTATCTGTATGGGCAGAAAGAGCCCAGTGTTGTGAAAGAGATGCTCTTTCTGCTCCGAAAATAGCATTAGGCTGTGTCCTTGTGCCAGGACGGGTATTCTCCCTCACCTTGAGTTTCTTCAAGCCTTTCTTCTCTCTGCTGAGAGCACCTTTCTACAGTCATCTGGAAGGACAGTTCATATGATGTGATCAAGATACCTTTCATGTTTTTTTTCTAAGTTGGGTCTAACTAAAATCTCATGCGGGTGGTAAATGAATTCAGCTACCCCAGTAAATTTCTCTGGATAGAAGACAAGGCAAGGGATCAACATGGTTTATAAACCTTCAAAATACGTAGCAAGAACTTTTCTCTCTAACTTGGTGATTTACTTCTATTCATTGTTAGTGAGTTAATATGGAGAAACACTGGTTCTGGTGCCAAAAATCATCAGGAACATAACCCAGAGCAATTTTTAAGGGCACAGCTTTTAAACAAGCTTCTGGAAGAAGCATTATTTGACAGCACACAAGTGAAATAACCCAGTTTGTTATTTTAATCTCATATCTCCACTTCTGGTGTTCTGTCTAGTGGATGATTTGCATTCAGCTGAGGCTGATGGGTTACCATAAATGGCTGAAAACCACATTGGCTCTGCTTATATACAGCATTTTTGTACATAATTAGAATAAACCCAGGCAGCTTTCTGAAATACCTGTTTTCACCTGATTAAACTTGGAGACATTGTTCGTGATATGAAACAGTAGGCTTTTTAGAAGTTCATGATTTTCTTTCCTCCATGAAAGATAGGAGGCATTGTTCTTTGAAGCAGTCATTTCTTGAATATGAATATTTCATTTGGAATTTGGATAAACTCTACTATGGGAGGATTTGAAATTATTTTTGTATGTACATTTTGAAAAAATGCAGTCCCAAAATAGTCTTTGAAGAGCAGGGACAATATTTGTAAAACAGTAAAAAGGCTGGATTTTACTCTGTGCTTTTGTTGATTATGGAGGGTCTTCACAGGCAATTATAAAACTATATTTTCCGTGGAAACTGACTACTGTACTTGTCTAATTTATCCCGTGAATGAAGAAAGCTTAGCAGCAACTTTGGAAGTTGTGTCAGAAGCTGAGCTGAAGTTTGGGAAAAAGGAGAATTTGTCTAGAAGAGGAAATAATTGACATATAATGTAGAAAACCAGAAAAGTTTGTTTTCAAATTTGTGCGGGCAGGCTACTTATAAAACAGCATCTGGTTACTTCCTGGTCTTTGCAAGATAATATTTGTTTTGCTTTTTTGTCACTCTGTGCAAATATGTGGAATATTGAAGAACACAAGAGGTGACTTCAGAGACTTGTCTACAGTGAAGAGGCATATTGAATTTTAATTGTAACTTGTACCAGAGACAGAAGAACAGATACTTGTCATTGTATCCTACCCTGGGTTCCCAATGATGTACATCCATCCTGATCTCAAACACATTTATGAATATGCATTTGTTTCTTCAAAATATGTTACTGACCTTGCAAGATCACTGTAGCCACACCCCAAAGTATTCCTTTGTTATCTTCTAATCAATGAGATCCTAAATTTCTGAGTTAAAACAAAAAATGCAGCTGAATGTTTTCTGCATTAGTTTGAAACATAGACACTTTTTTGTGTGTGCTGCAGTTTACAGCCAGGCTTAATGAGGTCTCCTCTGACACTGACCTGCCTTATTTCCCCGTATGAATTTTCCACTTTTCATGTGTACTAGTGGAAGCAGACCGGTTTTACTGTATCTCAATGTGTTGAATTTCCTTATAGCAATTGTACCAAATATGAATTCTTCCACTGAATTCACAGAGAGGAAGAATGGGTACTAAAATGTTGGTCTGGAGTAGATCCACCTCCATTATGTAAAAGGAAAGAAGGTAATTCTCTTACGGAATTGTGAAAGAGGCTGTTCATACTGCTGTGTGACACTTGCTGGTAGCCCAGCCTCTTGAGGGACTACAGTCTTCTGTCTGAGTGGTTCTGAAGAATGTTTGTCAATATGGTGAGAGGTGCTTTATTTATATATGTGTGTATAAAAATATATAAATAAAAATCAACAGCCTTTTGTTTCTGACAAGAATTTTAGGATAATTCAGATGCAAGAAAGTAAGGCAACAAAAGCAAGACCTTTGGTACCCTGAAGAATATCTGAGAGGAAAAATCATCAAGATGTATTTAATTCTAGGTTGCTGCTTTAGATTACTCACCCTCTAATATGCCTGTTTCAAACTACGTTTGTGTTACTCTTGACATTGTCTTTATTTCTTGCTCAGAGACTAAGTTAATGTATTCTGGTCATATGCAGAGTAAGAAAGCAAATACCTTTTTGGACTAGTTTACCCTCGTCGAATGAAAAGAACAAGCAGCAATCTAACTCAACAATGTAGTCCCTGTTCTATAACTCACAGCACAATCACAGGAAGGATTAGAGGCTTTTTTCACTGAGCCTTTCCCAGGCAAAGTGTCACTAGGGTATTACAGCCCCTACCTCACACGGAGAAAACTGTTGTTGTTTTCTCCATCTCGCAAGACAGTCATGGTGCTTTATTCTATACCAGTGTGCAGTTGCCAAAGGCCTCTGGATGGGTTGAGTGGAATGGTCTAAGAGGCTGCAAATCTCTCTCACCTGGTTATTATTGCAGAATCAGATGTGGATGACAGAGAGCAGACATAGCTATCCTTTGAGTATATTGTTTGAGAAATCTCCTTTTTTGGGGTAGGATGGGGTCTTCTGATCCATCAGCATGAATTAGTGAAGACTGAAAAATACTTTTCTATAAAAAAGGCTTTCTACTGTCTGCTTGTTTTCCTACTATTCTGGTGAGGCCTCTCAAAGCTAGTGACGACTGCTTGTGTGCCTACCCTCATTTATGGATAAATGTGGTTTTGAACCACTGCTTAAAACCTGAGAAGTGTGCCTTTGGAGCCCAACAGCTTCTGCTCCAGAGTGGTGCGAGCTTGCTCACCAGGAACACAGGGTAGCAGTCCATGATTGGAGTGCTGAAAAATGAATGTCAGAATAATAAATTTTCAGAAAATTCAGAGTAATCCAAAGTGAATCAGGTTCATGGAATTGAAATCTAGGTAGCAGATAAACTGGTAGAAATTTCCAGTGGGATTCCAGTCTCGGTGGGAGGTTGCTGTACATTACAAGAGTATAAATGCTTTTTTTTCCACAACAGCACATAAAAAATGGTTGAAAACAGTTCAAAGAAAATAAGAAACATCTGTCTTTCTCCTCACCCTTTTTTGTGTAGGGTATTAGAAACTTCCATGCTTAAACAGATTGCCATATTTTAACCTTATTTTTTTTGGTGTGTAGAGTTAATATGGAAAAGGGCTGCCCAATTGCAAGTTGTTCTTGCATTTTGATTTTTGTGTGTGTGGTATCAGCCTTTGGAGATTTGCTTTTTAAGGGTTTATAAGGGTTTGCTCTTTAAAGTTTATAACCAAGCTCTTGATCTCCAACTAGGCTACTTGTCTCATTTCTTCAGATTTCTTCTCCAGCTATGTGCTTATTGACCATTCACCTGGAGTTAATTTTTTCGCTGTAGCTAATGGTCAGCTTCTTGGAGTAGGCTGAAGATGTTGCCTGAACATGCCTGAAGACAAAAGAGAGAAGCAATGCGGTCGGTACATGCTGGGCAGCTCTCCAAAGTATGACACGCTTTGCTTTCATGTCCTGATGTGCAGGACCTTGTGATCTGACTATTTGACACGGTAAAACTCAAAGTGTAATTTATAATAGAATAGGGTTTGCACTGTGTAGTGAGCACTGTCCATGTTAGCTGTGAGAAGTGTATTGTAGTGATGTTATTTGGTGTCGAAATAGCCTCTTCTTCTCAAAGGGTGTTAGTCTGACTTTCCACCTGTTTACTTAAGCAACTTACAACTTTTGAAAAACAAGCCCGCTTTATGTGTTGTCTTTATTAGTTGCACATAAGCTCACTTATTGGTTGGGAAACTGAGTCAGCAAAAGTTGTTTATCCAGATGCTTGTAGTTGCTCCTCATTGGACATGGAAGTAGGTGCCTGGGTCCCAGAACTTGTGTTCTAGCCACTAGTCCATGCTGTATGTATGTTATCACCTATAGGCAGCTGCTTTTCACCAGGATACTTCAGCTTTACTATGCTTCGGTGCCCTCTACTGCTCCATTAAAAGAATGCTCTCTCCTTGTTATTGTGGAGCATGGTTAATTTTATTCTACTTCTTTCTATGGGCCCAGTTGTTCCCTGGTGAGAAATTCCTAGTCACAATGATTGGAGTAATGGATATATTTTTCAGAAGGAATTTTGAAAGTCTGACATGATCTCAGCCTGAATGTGGTTTCTCGTTTCATGTCAATGGTAGATTTGATATATCTATGTACAATCAGTTTTTATTACTATTAGCTTGAGATTATGAATATACAACAGGTAGGATCTGATATTTGGAAGTACAGAGCCATTTCACCTTCCGCGGAAATCAGGAGTTAAGCGCCTTGATTTTGGAGCTTCTCTGAGTCAGCTATGAATGAAGCTGTAGATGGTCATTCTTTTCCTATGCTTTTGTGCATTGGAGGGGTGTTTTTTTGTTGTTGTGTCCTCCTTTCCTCTAAACTGTTTTGCTTTTTACCTGTTATGTTGGTAGATTCACCTGCTGATTACTCCTGTTGTCTAGAAAGAAGCCTTGGGTTCTGTAAGCTATTGACCAACATTCTGCTCTTGCTGGAAGCCTGTTGTTACCATATGGTTCAAGCTGCAGTGGTCTGTGGAATGGAACGTAGGAAGCACTGCATGTTCTCACCTTTCGAGAAGTAAATTCAAACTACTGTGTAATCTCCTTTCAGAGTTTTGGTCTTTGAAAATCTGATCTGTTACAGAGCCCTTTGTCCCATGATGACAGAAATGTTAGTCCTGTGTGGCACCTCTTTTGTACAATTAGATGCAAACCAGACAAGGTATTCCATTTCATCCAGTTTTTTAAACATGTAATTTCCTATCAGATCCCCTGGCATAGGTTGCTACTAGATTTTTTAAATTATTCACTAATGCAATGGTAACTTGGAATTTCAGCCCATTTTCAGCTTGCAGTGTTGTGTTTTCTTACCAGTGTTAATGACTGATAGTGCCTTTGAGAAGTGGGTGGTTTCCCATTCACGGTGCACTGGAGGGTGACATCTTTTTCACTTTTCCAGAATGTGTAAAATATGTTCTAATATAACTCAGAAACAGATTTTAGAATATTCAAAATCCATCTTTGTGTCACAGATCTCCCTAAGGAATGAGGTGCCTATCTGCAGTTTTTACTTCTTCAGTGGTTTCTTTGAGCTCTCAGGAATACCATAGTAAAACGTTACGTTAGACTTGGTTTTCCTTATTCTCAAGGCATTCACAGAAGTTGAAAGAGAAAGGCTTGTTAAGTAATGTTTGCGTGTGCGTATATGCAATCAATCTAGTTTACCTTTGTATCAAGCCAAGCAGTCATTCTCTGAAAGAAAAATGTGTGCCCAGTCTCTTGTTTGAACTTGTCCCATTTCAGCTGCCAGTGACTGGTTCCAGTTAAACCCTTCTACAGGTAATAGATATAAATGGGCTTCTAGGTAAGTGCTATTTGCTCTTGGCGAAGGTATTTGGAGTACTGTAATCTATGGTCTCTGTTTGTGAAGTACTGTAGGTGGGAGGTTGTCTCAGCCCTTAGGCTTTTTTTATTGCAACTCTTTGTACCTTCAGCTTTTCACCAGTTTTTAAAAATTGGCTACCAGAGTTGTGGAGAGCATTTCAAAAGCAGTTTCACCATCTGTAAGTGCAGTTGTAATTATTGTCTTATTCTTATTGGCTTAGTGCTCACCTTATGTATTTTTATTTATTAATTAGTAATTTCACCTAATTCCTAATTCCCTTTGTGGATTCCTTAGTGAGGGTTACTTTAAATCTGCCATTCATCTAGCATATGCTTTGATTTTGTAAATCTTGATTTTAAAATTGTGTGTACCAGATCGAATGCCTTGCAAAGCTGAAGTGTATCGATTAACCTTTCCAGCCACATGGGTTATTAAAATGTGCCATCAGGTTCGACAAGCCCATCTTTCTGTTGGTGTGCACAGACAAAGTTTTCCTTGGTTCTCTGCTTATGCTTTTTTGTTTGTGGAAAGGGAATGTGCCTTATCTGTATGGAACAATTACATTGGCAGAGAAAGTAAATGCAATTTATAATTCAGGTTTTAAGATAGGCTGTCAGCAAATCCTGTCCTGACCACTCTTGAGAGCTCGTATACCAAAAATAATTGTTCCTAGATTTGTGATTCATGTAGCAGAACTGATAGAAGTTACGTTGTTTAAAAGTGTTTATAAATCACCCTCTCCATACATTCATTTCCTGTAATCTGTCATTATGGTTTCAAACATAATTGTGAGAGACACAAAACTGGCTTCTTAACGCTCTGGAATAAGCTTTGCTTCCATTCGATACATGTTGAAAGGTGACTCGAATAAAAAAAATATAATCCTGGAATACCACAGACGGTACAACAGAATATCTTTGCTTTGTGGTTTTGAGTTACTGAGGGCGTAGTCTGTCTTCTGCATTTTTCCCTTAGCATTGCTGGGATTTATGCAAAGTAACTGGGCCAGTTTAGGGATTTTCTGGCAGAGAGGATCGTGGGGTTTTTTGGTTGGGTTTTTTTTTTTTCCAAATACATTTCTTGTGCTCACTTGGGAGGTTAACGTTATGACATGCTGGGTTTACAGTCAGTGTCGAGCTGGTGTTTTGGCTCTGACACCGGTGGGCTACTAGATTACTGTGTGGTATGATCACCACCACAGAACTCTCTGCTCCATTCCTGAAGATGCTTCCCAGTTTCTCAGCTAAGCCTAGAAGTTGAATGAGGGAGCAGATATTGCAGCAGGAGTAAAATCTGAAACACTTTCTTCATTCACAAGTTGCAAGGGATGGAAAAATAGTTTTGGAGAAGCAACCTAAGTTTTATTACCTTTTAGTTCTCTGTCAAAATCAGCCAAGAGCGAGATGGAGGCAGTTTACTCTCTGCAGGCACCTCCACTCAAGCAGCTCGCTAAAATGGAAGAATAGGTATAATACAAATTCTTCTCGACTCTTGTTTGTTTGTCAGGGTACCCAGCCATTGTTGCTGGTGAGGTTACTAGCCTTCAGACTGTACAAGTTTTCTTCCAGTTTTGAAGATGGTTCCTTTAAAGAAGGTAAAGCACACCATATTGTCTTCTGAAGCTGCCACATGGGTCTTCCAGAAGAATGTATTAACTGCCTACACATCCTATTCAATTTTCCCTACTCAGGAGTCTTGTTAAGGAAACTGTCCTTTGCCTAGCTCCGTCAAACCATACGAGCCTCCTATTCTGCAGAGTGAGCAAGGACAACAGTTGAATTCAGTACTGTAGAAACAGAAGTCATTTTTGTTCTTTCTGCCTTTTCTCATTTAGTGCTTCTCTGTTCTCTGCATAAACTGCCAGCTGTCTCACTTTATACAAAGGGTTTGCACTGGCAGAGCAAAATCTTTCACTGACATCTGCGTCGGTTAAGAAAAATGCTTCGTTATTGCAAACTTGTTTTATGGAGCAGATTTGAATGAGTTCGTAATTATAAATGCAAAAATTGTGGCATTTAAGAGGCACATGCAAAGTATCTGCACTGTGAAATTTGAAGTCAAGAAGTACTGAACAGCTTGCTTTCTGAATTAGGATTTGGGGGTATAACAATGTTAGCTGTGCAATTGAAAAGTACCCTTTATGTCCTACTCAGGCTTCTCCACCTGAAAAATTGATAAGAAATAACACTTTTGAGTTCTGTTGCTCAGTAAAGCAATAGGAGTAAAATCTGTTTCTGCTGTTGTAAGAGGTCGGAGTAGATGGTCAGGATAGATGCTCATCCTCCTTTTCAAATCGGCAAGCCAATGCTTCATTCCTCTTTCTCAGGAGAGAATTCGTTAGCTGCTTCAGGTGTTATGTTCGTGCCATTGTATCAAAATATGGTTGGTGTGATGGTACATTCCAATGCTCTTCTATTTTTCAATACCTTGTTATAATTTTATAGTTAAAAATTTAGCAGAGATTTCTTGTAACAACATGGTCAGCTTTACTATTATCTCGAGAACTTTCTCTTACTTGGGGAAACCATTGGTAGTGTCTAAACAGTTATCTACCAGCAAAGCTGTATGTTCCCTTAATGCATCTGACTTCGATTTGTATTCGGTTTGGGTTTGTGCAGACACCCTTGAGATCTGCTTTTAATTACTGGGTAGGATTTAAAATCAAAAATGCAAATACAAGCACACAGCTTTTTTATCAGGTGAAAGTCACCTTTCAAAAACTGTCAAGGAATCATATTTTTAGAAGCCGCATTTGTATAGACATAAGTAATGCAATAGCTGTGTCAGTCTTTGAGATTACGATGAGAATATTCTTGGCGTAAGTCAGGAGTATTATATAATAAGGAAACAATGTCTTTCTATACTTTTCTTCCAAAACATTCCCTAGTGAGAACTAGACTGAAAAACCCCCATAGGATTGCCTATGACTAGATCTCCTTGCAACATGATAACTTTAGCCAAATTACACGAAGTACATTTAAAATCCTTGTCATGTTTTCACATTCAGATTTTTAAACCCCTTTGTTGGCATCTAATACGAGTTCTGACTGTATAACTGTAAGTCCCAATGTCTACAACAATGTGTAGATGTACAAAACTGTTCCTCTAGCAGTACGGATGTCTAAAAGGCAGGAGAACCAGTGATCGAAAGCAATAAACTTCTTGAATGAAATAAAACCAAAGCAGTGGGACTAATGCTGCTTTACCTGCTACATCGGAACATGCAGAAAAGCAGTACAGGAGGCTGAGGAACATGTCTTTGCCTCAGTAGTGGGTGTAGGTCTGTGACTGTGTAGGACCCAAACATACAGCCTGGTGTATGGCAGCACAACCTCCAGAAAGCTCCGAGACCTGCTCTAAGAAGAAGAGTCGAAAAGGAAGGAGATTGGCCCCTATAGCCGTTCGGATTCAGCTAATATACAAGTGGTAGACGGTTACCCCTCTTCAGTCCTCTTGCTTCGCCTGTGACTTACGAAGCTCTCCAGTGCAACGGAGTACAGCCCAACACGTTCTTTGTGGCCATCTACAAATGCTGAAGGCTGAGGTGGAGCAAAAGGGAGGTGAATTTGGAGATAGCAGCTACCATCTCTGTTACTGATGTTTCCTATTGTTTTAAGAGTGGTTTCTAAAGAAAGCTCTTAATCCATGGTGACCAAGAGTATGAGGAAATATATGTATATGATGGGTGGTATTTGTAGTGTGAATAAAGATTTGCCAGTGTAAGTTAATGATCCAAACTGGGCAGGAACAGTTCATCAACAAGCTTAAAAGCCTCACAGGAGAACTAGTTCTCCTGTATGCAATATATCTGTTTCCAGGCAGACCACCTGGCTGTAGGTATCTATAGCCAGTCTCCAGAAGACAATGGATTTCTCTTGTTTATCCAAGCTGCTTTTATATTAAAAACTACAAAGCTGATTTGTGCTTAAAGGGTAGAACACAACGGCAGTTAGGCAATTTGAAGGATGCTGCCTAAAGTGGGAAATATATTGTGAAATAGTGTGTTTTGGAAGAGAGTTCCCTCTGGCAGGCATCTATCAGGACACACATCTGGGAAAGAACAGATAGCTGAGGGATGGACCTTGACTCCAAGCAAAACATGAGTCAGTGCAAGGTCTGTGCATTAAAACACTGATAGACCTTTCCTTTCTTACCTTTGTTTTCAGAATCCTGATTGCTTCTTCAGAGTAGCTAAATCTTAGTCCTTCTCCCCTTGCTCAATATCTGGTATAGATCAAACAGAAAATGGCTCTGGAAGAAACCCTGGTCTATTCCTTTGCTCCAAGGCAGGATCAACTCCAAGTAAACTTTTCCTGATGGATATGTCTAGTTTGTTCTTAAATGTATTTGATCAGGTTTGCCCAACCTTCCGTTTACTTATTTTGGTAGTTAATTTCTCTTATTTTTCTTTTATTCTTATCTAGCTGCTGCTTTGGTTTGAGCACACAAAGCCAAGTTTATACTTTTATCATTAGCTATTTGTCTTCTCTTCAAAAGCTGAGAAACTTGTCCTTTATTTTTGAACCAATGAGATGCTATACAGATGACTTTTTTAATAGAGTTGAATGATATGCTTGGAAAAACCATGGAAGTTAGGTGCAGTGCGTCAGTGAGGAGAAAAAATTGGGTGCTCATCTCCCTTTGTGCTCAGCAACGTAAATACGTTGTGTTCTTTGAATTGATAAATGGTGAGCAAGATCCCTTTGTAAGGGAAAACAACCCTCCTTTTTTGTGAGGATGTATTTCTGGAAGAGAAATAATGCCATAAAATGGGGAACATTCAAAAGCGTTTGGAATCTGACAGTGGGTGAACTAGTATAAACCCTGTTAGCTGTGTGTGGTGGACTGCATAGCCTATTGGCCACCTAGCTCTGGAAATCTTCACTTAGAGTAATTTAGCTTTATGTATTTCAGTGGAAAAAAAACACGCAAACAAGCAGGAAGTTGCTTCAGGCTTTCAAAAAATTTTGTGCACAGAATATATAAAAGGACATAAAAGGTACATATCTCTTCCATGCCAAGAAAGAGCTGCTTTATACTAAATACGCTGGAAAAAATACCATTTGGTTAAAACATATGTGTGGGGAATCGTTTGAAGTTTCTTGTTGTTCTCAAGACTCTTATTTAGTATTGGTGCAAAAATTTTTGTATTTCCCCTGGAGAGATGAGATGATGATGATAATAGGAAGACTTTTCACAACAGAAATGTGGCTGACAACTCTCTGCAACAAGGGTAAAACAATCATGATTTCTAACAAATGTAGCTTACCTTTGAGGTGGGGGGAAATCCTTGGCATCTGAAGCACAGCTTGGCTTCAAGAGATAACCAAGAGCTGTTTTCTTTCTCTTGTGGTCAACAGAAAGATGATGTTCTTAAGTGGATCTTTTTTGTGGGTGTTCGAAGAGGCATAATTCTAGACTCCAAGTACCTACTTTAAGAGCCAGAACAGTGACAAATGAAGGCTGGCAGAAGAAATAAATTTGAGAAGAGTATGCAGGAGGGTTTTTTTTCTCCTCTTCTTTGATCTTTATCTGCCCATGTGTAAGAAATCACATCCACGTCTCTAGTTTGCTGGACTTTGTATAGGACCTACAAGAACCACCTGTATTTCATGTCAGATACAGCCAAAGTCAGTGAGATACCTTCCACTGATTTCAATGACTTTTAAATAAAGCTTTATTCGCTAATTGCATGACAGTAATGTATTTGTTCTTTCATTTATCAGAGTATAAGGCAGAATTAAAAGCAAAAACAAATAAGGAGCTTTGCTGGTTAATTTATTTACACAATTTTTCCTTAAGTCCAAATGTTAATGTCCCTTTTAGTAAAAAAAATCCAAAAAACAAACCTCCTTCCTTCTCTAAACCTCCAAATACAAGCAACCAGGGAATTTTATAAATAGATATTCTTACCTTTGCTGCAAAAAATTCATACGGAAGTCCTATCTTGGAATAAGCTATTCATTAGTTGGCTTGCCAAAAGGAACACAATCCAAATGAATGAGCTGCCAAGAGTATTTTTAGTGGTTTTATATGTTGCCCATTCAAATCTTGGAAAATTTCTTTAGAAAATTGGACAAACTGACCACTCATTTTTATGGGCTTTCACAAGACCTTAAAGTGAAAAACAAGTATTGTATTTAGTGTCTGTTAATGGAGGTTTCAGGATACAGAACTTGAGAAAGGACTGCTGGGAAGCTAATACAATGGCCGTAAAATATTGGACTGATAATAGGAAACACTGGCAGTGAGCAGGGATGGAAAGAGCCGTGCTAATATTCTATATCCAGGCCTGTTGCCCTGTGCCGAGTGCTAAAGATACTGTAGTTAAACATATACAGTAGTAGAGAACTGGAATGCAGTCAGAGTCAAACTCAAGATAAATGAAATTGTCTTTTTCTACTATGAATGCTATTGGTTGGATAATTTTGTCTTTGGAGAATTAAAAAAGAGGAACTTGGACAACGAAGAGAAAGCAAGTTGTGCTAAAGTTTTTCCAAATGGGGAAATGTATGTCCTTACCCCACGGTATGTGGTTAAACCCTCATCTTCCTTTATTTGAAGTGGCTTTTTCTTTTTCTTCCGCTTCTTTGGGAATTGGATCTAGACTTGTGCTGCCATTGTAACTATTCCCTTGACAGGTTTATTCTCCCCAAGCTGGAGACAGAAAATCAATAAAAGGGAAACTATTCACCAGATATCAAATGAGTTTCAGTGGATTATATTTTATTTGACTCGAAATGGAAAGGAATGACAAGAGAATATTACATTTTTAATCCTACATAAAATACCTTTCTGGGGAACTGTTCTCTGCAATGAAACTTAATTTTCAAGATTTTTTTTCTGAGCAGCACTGTCTTTTTTTTAAGCTGTATGAAGGTGATATCCAAAATCCACCCTGAAAAGATATTTTGGCTTGAAACTTCTGCACATTGGGATCCTCTGCAGGAAGAGATATAGGCAGGAGATTTAAATTTTTGTAATTATATATATAAAAAAACCCAACCAAAAACCAAACCTCCCTGAAGAATTAGAGTGTGTTTTGTTGTACATGAGAGAACACAGCTGGAGGAAGCTTCAGATAACATAATTACAGGCTTTTTACTGTGAATAACCAGTGATGAAGCGGAAGTTCTGTGTATGACAGAACAGCAGCTTGAGGATACATTTCACCAGTGCAGGAACCCACCAGAGAAGGTTCACGACGTCTCCAAGTCAGGCTACCCTTGAGTAAAGTGAGCTCTTCACAGCAGTGACTGGAACTGTTCGTCAAGTGCAGGAAATCAGCTGGAGCCAGTGAAGCTGAGCAAGCTTAAATATTAAATTTGTCTCTAAGTTAATCACGAGTAAAAATAAGAAACACTAAAATTCTATTTTGATTTTGGGTCGGTTATGCCTTTGTTTAATATCACCCAAAGAGCAGCTCCTGGTTAAAGGGACAGAACTGTTTTTGCTGAGAAGAAAACTAATCTTGTTAAATTTGGTTTATGCAACAGTAAAGAGGCGCTGTCATCAGGCTGACAAGTTCTAGTGTTACTTGGGTCAGAATTAACTTCAGCAGACTGCTTCTTAGTTTTGGGCTTAAGTCTTTTCCTTCAATATATTAATTTAGAATGGCTCTACACAAAGTGATACCTACTTTAAAAATCAGGGGTGAGTACATCAACATAAAATAATGCCTTTAAAATTAAAACTTTATAAACTTAATTGTCCCACATTTATAGAAAGGAAAATCTGGATTCTTATTGCGGTCAGCTTTAATATTTTTCCTTTTGACATTTGTTCTGTTGCCAGGAGTATCTGCTTATGTTCTGTGATCTGCTTTGCGCTGCTTTTATGGAAATATTACCATTATTAAAAGTACTACACATAGTATTAAATGGGGGGGGGAGTCAGGAGAGACATGGGTCGAATCTAGCTCACAAAGGAGAAGTTTGGATGCCTCATCTGAGTGATGTGGTATAAATACCCATAACCAGATCATCTGCCTGACACCACTGATAATCTTGTCACACGAATTGAGCCAGGCAGGAGTGCAATATCCCAATAGCGAGGGTTATGGATATTGCAGATTACGGAGAGACAAAATGCATAGCAAAGACTTTTCTGTGCTGGCTGCTCTTGCTACAGTTTATTCTTCTGTCAGTATTTCCCCTATAAACTCCTTTTATTCATAGGCTTGGCAGTTAGCCATAAAATTTTGCTTCGAAATGGAACTTGGCAGACAGTGTCTCAAGTCAGGAAAATTATTTTAAACAAATTTTTAAAATATATACTATGTATTGGGACTCTTTTAGAAGTTAGAGGTGCAGTCATTTCTTCTGAGAAAAAAAGATGGGTTTCAGTGGTTTTTTTTTTTTTTCATTCTAAATCCTCTAAAAAAATTCTTAAAAAAGAAAAAATTGGAAAAAGGAAAATTGGGATTACATACAAGTAATTTAAAATGCCACTACTCCCTCTTTCTTTACTTTTCCGTAACCTATTGTAAGTCTTGTACACAAGAGTCTTGGTAAATCAACCCTTTTACAAATTCAGCATGGTACAGTTATTGATGAGGTTGTGGGAACAGGTCGGCGCCGCTATGTCAGTCTGTTGTATGGTCTAGGATCCGGGTAGGTGGCATGTACACGACATGTGAGCAGAGCAGCCTTTCTTGTTCTGCAGCGTTTGCAGTGTTCATTTGGGCAAGTACCACCAGTACCACCACAGCTCAGCAGGAGGGAAATTTGGTGGTGACTCTGGTAACAGCTCCTGGTTTTGTGTCAGGGTCTGTTCTCCTCCGTGTTCCCTCAGCTTACCTGTAGACAGGAAAACAAGGAGAGGTGCTCCCCTGTGTTCTCCCCTGTCCCTGTTCTACTTACAGATGTAAGTTTACTGCTTTGTTGATTATTTTAATTTAGGGCTTCTCTAATTCATAACGTTCCTGCCATAGCTCTCTACCCTGGAATGAGTTCCTCAACTGCTGTCAAGTGACAAGCACATCAAGAAGGAAATGAGGGAATCCCAATGTGGCACAGGTATTTTATCAAGAGGAGGTCGGTCTGGGATAGGTACCTGACCCTTAGGAGAAATGTGGAGGGTTTTTTGGTTTCTTTTGTACTGTTTTTAACATGGAAAGCATGATTTTAAAGCATTCAGAAATATGTAATCACTGAAGTATGATTACAATGTCATATGGCATCGGAATATGGAGAAAAACCTGAAAAGTAAGGCTCAACAGGAAAGAAATTGCACATTTGACAGGCACCAGTGTGCCACTGTGTGGTCTTTGGAAGCTGATGGGAATCCTCTGCTCTGGCACAGGTACAGTGCTCATCCTTCTGTCAGTGTTGCTCTTCCCTTTCTACTGCATGTGCTGAAGTGATGCAGGTTTTAACTTTTTAGACCGGTTTTAAGAATTGCATGGTAAAGTATTTAAAAGCACCTTTATTTGGATGTTTGCAAGTATATTTAATAAGGTAATTCAAAAAAATGTCAGATATATTTCCCAGAAATCGGAATCTCTTTTTCTATTATGCACCTGAGGAATTCTGCGCGTTGGACTCTGGCTGACCCATCAGACTGTTTTGCTGGATGAGTAACATGTGGTGTGCAGTGTGAAGGTGGAAAAACCCAGCGTGTCCAGGTGCAAATTTTGAATAAGCATTCAGTAAAGTGTGCACAAATTCTGACCTCTTTAATGAACTCTAGGAAGTACATGGAATATTGTTAATGCTGATTTATAAGTAGGCCCAGAGATAATTAACGTATCAAAATGTTTCCCCCTTCACGCTTTGTACTTCCTGTAGATGCGCGTAGTAGAAAGGACAATGTTTATAGTTGCAACATAGGAAGTGGAAGAGTGCTGTAAGGGGCACTAAAATCTGACTTTGGACACTGAGGTGTAATTCTCTGCTGTGCTACTACATAATGCACCTTCTGCTCCTTCCTGAGGGCCCGTTCTGATCTGTGACACGCACATAACAAATAGCTAGCCTTAAAAGCTGCCATCAGAAAACATGCAGTCTGTGTGTTGTGTGAAAGTGAAAACGATCTCGTTAGGTCTGTGACAAGATTTCTTTGTACAACCAAATACAAGGAGTGTGTATTTAGTAATACCAAATGGTGGAGGACATTGTGTAATTACTCGTATAATTTAAAAATTATTTTTATACTTATCAGGATATAAGTTTGAATTCTTCTTTGGGAATGTTAGTATAATTGATGATATTTTAAAAAGGAACATCATGTTTCTTATAAACCATCCCATTCCTTCTTTTTCGCTTATTTTAAAATTCTGCCTTTAAGTCTCCTCCAAGCCCTGGCATGTGTTTGCCTCAGGCTGGCTACTGAGAAGGTGGGCAAAGAATGCTACAATTTAGATTGCTTTCTTGGTTACGTTCCCTTTCAGAACCTCTGTGCATTTCCCAAGGTCTGCGGCTTTTGAATGGTTTGCCAGGTACATGTGCAATCCTTTACATTATAATTCTCCAGACCACTTAGAAATGGAAAGAATTGGAGTGATGCTAAACATTTCTCAGCGTAGTTTCCATTTCAGATGGGGCAGGTTCAGAGGAATGGATATGTTTTGAGAGTTCAAATTTATATATGTCCTGCTACATGTACTCACATGTAATTTTAAATCTTGGAAGACAAGGAAATACTGGAAACTCAGGGAGAAGTCTTTCATATTCTTGATCACGGTCAGCTGTCCTGGATACATAGTCCTAAAATCATTAGAAAAGCATGGATTTCTTGCCTGTTGGATATCACCAAAGCTGGTTATTAGCCTTCCTCCCTGTTCTGACCTTAGAGATCTCTCTAAGATCTTCCCTAGGCTCTAATACAGGTCAACGTGGAGTTATATTTACCGTTGTAGATGAGACAGCCACAGGGCTCCTATGGCTCTAGCTGGGCAAGCATGAATGAAAACCTGGGCAGCTATGTCTGGTTATCAGGTGCATTGTCAGTGATGTGTATTTGTGAGACATGCTTATCAGGGCTTTAAAAAGGATTTCTCTCTACACGTTTATCTGTCAAAATCGTAACTTATGGAATGTCACCCAAGAAAATAAAAGGGATTGCCATAACCCAGAGGAGAGGACAGAGGCAAGTGCTCCTGTTGTAAAAGTACCCTGGGACTTCAGTGTAGGTCATCAAAAACTGTCAGCAGGGAATATAAGTAGTATTTGTGTAGGTTTTTTTAAACTCATCTGAACAATGTAGTTAACTCAAACTGAAAATTAGCAACTGAATTATTTTTATCTACTTCAGTGCTGATTCCTTTTAACAGGATGATGTAGATGCTAGCTGTTGTTAGATGGAGAAGTATGGCAGAAGTCGGATATACCAATACGGTGGCTTTCTTCTTTGAGTTGTTAGGGCGGGAACCATGACTCCTTCTCCGTGCCCACAAATTCCATGTTCCCTCTGTTACTGCTCACAAAGAAGGAAGGAGGTGATACAGACTCTTTTCAGTGCCAAAAGCCTCAGCTAGCTCATAGGTGCCAAACAGCCAAGCAACATTTCATCCTTTCCCTGGATGCCAAAACCCTCAAGTATCCCTGTTCCACCTGCCAAAACCTCCAACTTTGTCCTGACAACTCCTGCAGTGCAGGCCTGTGTTGTCAATATGAAATTTTGCAACACACTGACAATGGAAAATCTGGATGCAGTATAATACTGAAAAACATGCTGGGATTTGCCTTCAGTTTAGTATCAAAATGAATTACACTGTAAATATTTCCTGTGTGTGACTCTTTTGCATGCTTTATTTTCCAAAACTTGAATTTGAATTTATTCAAAACTGCTGTAGATTGAAAATATATTGCAGAATTCATCACTGAGAGCTCTAAAGTACATCTGAGCCCCCCAGATGTGTTCCTTCATGTAGCTGAATGAGTCCATCATTTGCCTTTTGGTGATTCTCCTGGTCTGTCACTGAGCTTTAGCAGCTTGTGCTCGGAAATGCTTTTTTTGTTACCAGGCACAGATTCCATTTTGCAGACAGATTGTAGTGCAAGGACAGCCTTACACAGGGCAAAGCCAAGTGCAAGGAATAGTTAGTGTGACTGACACGAGGTTAGTAATATTAAAACTAATTACTTCTAAACATCTGCTTAAAATAGCTGGGTTTACTCCCAGGTGTTTTTTATCAATCTAAAATAATAATGCATTGTTTTTTCTCCAGGATTTTATAATTCCAGATCTGTCCTTTGTAACTTAAGAATAATACATAATTTACTTTGGTACATACAAGTTAAAGATTTATTAAACTTAACGATGTATACAGTGCACAATTAGGTAATATATAATGCAGCCAGCAATAGTAGAAATATATCAGGAAATGGCTTGAAATCTGTCATAATGAAACAAGTGGAAGTTTTTCCGGTAAAATCAGGTAATGTAAGACCTCATTAATAATTCTTATTTGTCTGGAAATAAGTTTTGACTGTTCTTCTGTTTAGTTGCTGCCACAACCACAGTAGTTTTTCCTAAATCTGTAATCTGCATTCTACACCTCTCTTAGATTGTACAAAATAGAGGTGTAAATCATTTTTGTATGTGACCTTAGCAGGAAAGAGATTTCAGTACAGCTTGTTGCAAAGCCGTAGAGTTAAAAGTGAAGGGTACAGTCCTGAGGCTGAACAGCATATCCAGTGATTATCTGCAGGTAAGTACTTGTTCTTTCAGTTAAGTGCTCTGCTCACAGATACAGCCACCAGCGCAATTTGATACCTGTTCCACCAAGTGTAGTGTCTGGAAGGAAGAATCTGGGAAATGCATCACAGAGCTACTCGGGCAGGATATTTTCCCTTCAGTGCCATAATTCCCTGTGCTACCTCTGTTTGGAGCTGTTGTAGGTATAAGGAGAAGAAAATGTCATAGCGCAGTGCTGCACATGAGGAATAGTGAACAGCAACATAACCTCGGGCTTTGGAAGGCTCTGGAAGTCAGGATAGTGTTAATAGTATTTACGGGTTGTGAGATTGGGAAGAAGCAATAAAAAGGAAATGCTTCATCTCTGTTCAAAATACTATCAAGGATGAAATTTACTCCTGGGAGAAGGGCCAGTACCGAGCTTTGGGTACTGCTTAATTTAGGCTTTCAGTGGGACCCAAGCGGTGGTTATATCCTTCAATAGGTTCTTTCACTTGGATGAATTTAAGCTGAAGAATCCAAACTTTGTATAGAGAAATCTAGTTAGATGCAATGCGTTATTAAATAGCAATATGATATGGCTGTGCCAATGTAACTCCTTCTGGGGATTCGCTTTTGGAGTTTGGCATGCCTTTTCGAATTAATACACACCGCATCGATAAGAAGCCACGAGAAAAACCAAAGAACACTCGCCCAGAGAGCTGCAGTGACGTTGGTGTAGTAGCAGATATATTCATAAATATTCGTGCTTTACAAGTAAGGACTTGGTTATGACAGTCTTATCGTGTGAGTGATATCACTCGAACCTGTCTGAGCATTTTACATACCTGTGCATCCCTGGTCTGCATTGGTAGGTGCTGCTGCAGAGATTGCATCGGATCTCGCTAGAACCTGCAAGGGCACCCTGCTCTGGAGAAGTGCTCAGGAGCATGTCACAGGGCAGAGTTTTGGAGTAGTTTGTGTAGTGATTACGTACGTGGCAGAGGGACTGTTACCTGGGGACTCTTGCCGATAAATCTGAGTGTTGGGGCTCTACATTTCTGTTATTGCACTTTCTGTTACAATAACTCTCATGTGTTAAATGCTATATACTTGGCTTGTGTTTGTATTTAAAGGGAAAATTTATGTTTAAAAACTCTGGAAAACAAACCTTGAAGGTGTTGGGGCATTTCTGTTGAGAAGCTGAATCTTTGTTACTGAATGCTAAACATTTACATCTCCAAGCCTTATGTAATGGATGTCTGAAGAATAATAAAACTGCATAAACTGACCTTCATTCTCTGGCACCACGTCTCCTTTGAAGTCTGCATGACCAAATTCAAGACAATTATGTCATCCTTCATAACAGCCAAACAAAAGTTTGGCCAAATAATATTTTTTTCTCCGTATAACAGCACTGTGTTTGATTTTTGTAATGTGTGTCAATGTAGCTGTTGTTATTTACTGGGTGTTACAAGTGACAGTAAAAATCCCCTTGTTTTAGATTAATGATCAGCCCTGGTAACATCTGGATTTCATTTATTTTACCTCAGTGCCCACTTCTGCTATACTCAGTTCTTTTGAGTAGGACATTGCAAAGCAAGTGTGGCCTGAAAACACACACACAAGTAGTTTGCAGAACATGGTGTTACAGTATGTGACCATACGTGGCAGAAGCAAAACAGGGCCCTGGATAGAAGCGAAAGTGGCACTAACATTTTCCCCACTGTCCAAACCTACCAGTGCCACACTTCCAGTGAAATTCTCCATGTACAAGGCTGCCTCTGTCAGGGTTGTCAGCGCTCAGCGTATTACTGGCCCTCAGACCTTCAGGAAACCTTGGCATGCTGTTGTCTCAGTCTTTGAGATCCTGCTGATGTCACCAAGTGCTTCAAAACTCAGGTTATTTTCCCCTGTCCCCTGATTTAAGTCATCCGTGCCCAGGCTCATGTGCAGTGTTGTGACTTACTCTTTTTATAGATTGGGATGAAATATTTCAAATTACCTCTATCATATAAACTGGATTATTTTTTCAGAGACCATTGTATGGGTCCTTAAATCGTGCTTTGAGGGCAATGCTTGCCTCTAATCCTGCGTTCACATGTGATGCTTTTGGAATGGACACAGCTCCCACAACCGTAGCTGGATCCAGGGGAAGTGTGATGCCTTTGCCATCTAGTTTTGCGTAGAGAGTAGTAAATCATCTACGTTGTGTTTATAGCTGTTTAAAATTCTTTTATCTGGCTTCACTGCAGTACTTGTGGCTTCACTTGATCGTGTTATGTCACGGGTACACATGTGCATGTACACATGCATATTTATGTATGTGTAGGTACTGACATACTTTGACAATGAATGCGCTTAAAGTACGTGTTGCGCTTCATCTGTTACAAAATTAAACTGCTAAAGGAAAAACGCTTCCATGCTAATATGGTTCAGCAAAGCTTCACTGCTAAACCATGTTAGAATTAGGACTGAAGACAATAAAACCATGAAAAATTGAAGTTAAGAAGCAAACCATGAATGCAATCCTGAGGTACAATAATACCCTTTTGTGCACAATTGCAATTAGCTGTTGATTTAATTCCTAAATCAGCTTCCAAGGGTTTGTTGGTTTAAATCATGATCTTGATGATCTTTTCTTTATTTTACTTCAGTTTGGTACCATGGTGTAGACAAATGTGATACGTAGAGTTTATGAAACCAGACAGCTAGTAAATCAATATTATTTTGCTTATAATCCCATGGGATGAATAGTTTGAACGAGCTGGAGTTTAAATCAACACTGTGGGCACTGAATTAGTCGATGATTCTGAAGAAGGCTTTGTTGGCATAAACTTCTGCTTTGATCATCCTAGTATTTACAGCTTTTTAATTAGATACAGTTCAGGACAATGGTCTTTATCAAAGCAGCTTGGTGAATGAACAACTGGACATTGTTTAGGGCTTTGGATGGCATTCTGTCTGTTAATATCATGTGGCTGGTTTTAATACAATGATGAAGTTAGGATTATTTTAGGCATTGTCACTGCTTTGTCAAGAGAAACTAGCTATTCTAAAAGAGAGCACGGCATGTAGGGCTTTGTTTAATATCATAAGTTTAATAATTTCTTAATGTATTAAAAACTAATAATTTGCCTGGGGATTACAGAGGACAAACTTTAGTTTTGCACTCATAAATTTGGAAGAAGTGACTCTTTTGTTCATCTTGACTTATTTTCATGTGCTGAGTGATTTGTTGGGAACTGCCGAGCTCTTTTTGCTCAAGATTGAAGGCAGTTGGTTCCATTTTCAGTGTCAGACATTTCAGAGTTGGCTTCTAATGTAAAGTAAACCCAGCACCAGCCTGAAAATTCCTCAGGGATCTTGGCAGAGCTGGGCTCTATGGTTTCTGGAACAGTAGACTGGCCTAAGCACACTTTTAAAGCTTTACAGTAAGTGTTTGTAAAATTTGTAAACTTAAGGGAGCAAGAAAGTTAAGGATCCGCTGATGTGTTTACACCAACTTCTGCAGTTTACTGTTCAAGAACAGAGCTTATCCTCTAACAAAATTTTTTTGACAAGCTGAAGTTTTTTGGGAAAGAGATGGAAAAGTTTGGAAATTGCCTGTATTTTTAGCTGCTTAACTACGAGAAGTAGCGCTATTATACTGAACCTGCCTACTCTAATGCCTTAAAACGTGTTTGAGTTGTCCTTAGTTCTGCTTAAGTGTAGCTGAGTTTAATTATTTGCTATTCATGAGAACAAGAGTTATTTCTTAGAGAAAATACGGATTACTAAAGTGTGCTCATCTGGTTTAGTACCAAGATATATAATCTCTTGTGCTTCTCTGGATCTAGTCACTCATGAAAATCTCTCCAGCATTTTAAACTACTTTTTTTGTTTTGACACTCACGAAGACTTAAACCTTCACTTGGATACAGTTTATTTTGAATTGTTTTTATCTCTTTGCCTTGTGTTTACTGACAGGTCTTTGATTGGTGTTTCTGTGCATCTACTTTTTAAGAGGGAGGTAAAAATTCTGAAACACCATCTGATTAAGTCGTGCCTTCCTATGGTGTTGAAATAGTCATGTGAATGTAGTGCCTTTATCCAAGAACCGCTTGGATGGCCACTGAAGTCAATGGGATTAAAAAATTTGCTGTATAAATAGTTGTTTCAGTAAAGCTTGGATGAACTCTCCATGTTCTCTCAGTTGCAGTTGTATTGAGGCAGAGTAAATATCAGTCAATACCCTCTGTCACCTGAGATAAATGACTCCTTGCCTCATTTTTATCCACAATATGACTTTCGTTCATAATGATGTCGATAGCCATAACATTGTGTTTGCAGTAGTTTATGTGCAAACTCCATCACCACAGTGGTTAGAGAAATTGGTGTTTTCATCTCAGTCTGGGTGTACCTTCAGGTTCTAAAAATACTAATTTCTTTATGCTAACAGGCCCGTCACATCTGACAATTCTTAGACAATCAGTGTGTTTGACATTTAGTTACAAAAATCTGTGCATGTTTTTTCAAGAGAGAAGTTTTAAAGGTTGCAGGGCCAGAGGAATAAAAGTAGGATGCCAATGGAACAGCTGCTGAACAATTGTAGTGTAGTCAAAGACATGCTCGGGGAAATCCCGACTTTGATTTTCCTATGCTTTCTTCATGAAGAAAATGATAAACTGAAAACTACTCTCTTAAGGCAGGACATCATTGAATAATTTGATTCATATTACATTTTAATATTGAACTATTGCACTAAGTTACCGTGTTCTAAAATGTTCTGAGCATTTCTTGGGAAAATGTCAATGTTAAACAGGATGCAATGCAGGTGAAAAATGACATTTTTAAGGGATCAAGCAGTATTTGATGTCTGTCGCAAATATTTTATGTTTATATTTATGGTGCCTGGTAATAATGTTTTTGAAGCCTAAGTGAACTTAAGCTTAAACCACTCTTTAATTACTGTAGCCCAAAAATCACTCTCTAAACCTTTCAAATTAACAGCACTTTTCATACTGAAGTTGTACGTTGGTTTGCTTCCCTGACTGCAATTCTGGGCATGCACTTTATGAAAGATTTGAAGTGCTGAATTTCTGTACTGCTGCTGAGTGGAGGCACGCTTCAGGAGATAAAAAGGGGCTTTCATCCTCTTATTAGTCCAGGCTATGAAACTCCTTTGGTCAGGATTTTGGAAAGCCCAGCAGCCTGCCCAGCTGGTCTGGCTGCTTGGGATCAATTGTGTAGTCCCTACACAGTGTGTTGTTGGTCCGGGCGATGAACCTCCTTTGTGCAGGATTTTGGAAAGCCCAGCAGCCTGCCCAGCTGGTCTGGCTGCTTGGGATCAATTGTGTAGTCCCTACACAGTGTGTTGGACATAATGACAGCTCATTTGGACACAGTCCATCAGCAGAAGGCAGCACATCAAATACACTGTATCTTCAAAGACTCTTCTTCCTTTCCCATGTAATTATTATATATTAAAATAGTAAATAAACTTGAGATACTGTAAATAAACAGCAAAGTAATATGTGCAGTACTATTAATGCCGAGCAGTAAAACAGGTACCAACTTGGTTCATGGTTTTTTCCCCTCTCCGTCTTCCATGTTTTTCAGACTTCGAGAATTACCCGCTCCGATGAAGATAAGGAAGGCTCCTGGGATGCCTGGGGGGCCTGGAGTGATTGCTCACGGACCTGTGGTGGGGGAGCCTCTTACTCGCTGAGGAGATGTTTAAATGGCAGGTAAACCACATGCTGTGCTGATGTGTATTTATTCTTTGCAGCTCTGCCATGTTTCCCTGTCCTCTGATGGTGTCTATAGAAGCATCATTGCTTCTATTTTTGGAACCAAGTGCTGCGTACTGATTGTTAGGAAATCCTTCTTTCAATATTTTTTCATAATATATTAAATATCTGAGCCTTCAACTCTGATAGAACTTCAGTGCCTCATGAAACACGTTTGTGGAATAACAACAACGATTTATTTAGTACAGTCAAATACCAAGTCCCTGTCGTCTAATATAAAGTGAAGTTACCTGCATACAAATTAGCCTGCTTGAACATTACTCAAGATCATGTCCAAGCGCAGGCTGCTCTATGTCTTCTCTGTTTTAAAAAACAACGAGTAACTCCACATATAGATGTGTCAAATGCTGCTTTCTGTTAGGAAACTTTTCCTCTGCCAGTTCTTTCTATGCAGTGGTCCTGGTGGCCATATGTTTTTGTGGATAAACCTTAGTGTAGCTTGACGAGAACAGCGTACGCGGTGAAAACAATTTACCTCAGTAGTAAAGCTGGACTAATGCAAGACTTGTTGCTACAATCCTAAAAGTATGAGTAATGCTATAAGCTTGTAGTCAGGCGAGAAGAGATCCCAACCAGCTTAGAAGGGTCTGTGCTGGAGTCTGTAATTGCTTTCTTTACTTGAATTATTCTTAAACATTATAAAAATTGCTGGTTATGTTTAAATTTCTGTTTTGTTGAGATTTTTAAGTTAAACGCAATATTGCCTTGGAAGGCAGATTTTCTTAAAGACGGCTTGTAGTGTGATATGCTGCTTAATTGCAAACTGTATGAAATACACAGCTAAAGTTGATTAAAACTACTGCCTGTTTTTTTAGTGGAAAAGGCACTTTGAGAAAAGTAATATTTCCAGCAAGAAGCTGAGATATTCTACCAGTGTGTTAGGGACTGTGAAAGGAGCTCAATAAACTGTAGCAATATAAATTCCACTGTGGTTTTATTAATATTTTTAATGTGTTCCCCTGCGAAAAAACACGTGTTTTCCATACCTTGACAAAGGTGTAGTTTAAAAGTGTTTTTTCTGTGTTTTATTGTTGCTGTAATGTTCGGGAAATGTGCAATTGTGAACAAAGTTTTCACATTTGTATGTATCATAAACCTTTTTACCTTGCATGATGTGATGTAATCGTTCTTGCCAAAGACTGGACATTTGAGATGTACCATCTTGAGCTTGGAGAGCTGTACCTTCAGCTGAGCTGGTTGAACTCTTGCTCCAGCCATCCACTGCTGCTTCCTTTCAAATTGTATTTTTCAATCCCTCACACACGTTAAAGAATTTTTTAATATTTGCAATCAATTTTCATGCAAAAAGTGGAAAATGTAGTCCAAGCTGTAAATTGCCAGCTATGCATTCATGTATTCTTTTGGTGTGAAGGGATTATTCCAAACATTGTTCCCGGTTTTAGAGACATAACTAATTTCCTGTCAAGTCATTTGAAATGGGTTTTCAGTTCTTTCAAGGGGTTGATTTTGATACTCTCAAGAAGAATATCTTACCCTTTGGAAAAGCGTCAGTCAGTTATCGAGAAGTTTCACAAACTGTCCCTAAAAACGTGAAACGCACACCATCCCCATGGACTTTATATGCCTGTTATTTCAGCTATAAAACCAGTCACTGCTGAGGATCCGAACTGCCTGGATTTCAGGATTCACATGCATTGAGCACCTTAGGAATGCATGTAATCCATGAGAATTATATTTCATTTAAAAAGGTGAATTCTGCTCGCGGCCTCGGGTCGGTAAAATTACACACTATTCTTCAAAAGTATTGCAAAAGTAATAGTTTTTGGGAGAAAGGAAAGGTTTGAGGCTGGTTTTTTTCCTTCCTAAAAATAGAAGAAAGGAAAATTAATGCTAATTACTCTTATTCTTCATTTAAGTATTGTTTAGATACTCTGATTGTATTTTCCTCCAGGTTACATCCCATGGATTAGAAGTAGCTTTGCTGAAGTCAGCATAAATCAGGCTTAGGGATGCCTCCTGGAATCTTTTTCACAAAATAAATGTGTTTTTCATAAGGTTTGCAGTAAATCTGGCTTACAGAGGAAGAGAAACAGCAGTGTAACCTGTTTGTGTTTATACCTTGTATTTTCAATCCAAATTACGGTAGAGCGGCAGCAATAAAAGTCTGATTTTTCAAGAGAATAACTAGCCATATAACAGGCAGGGTTGTGTTTTGCTGTTGTGCGTCGTAACCATTTTTACTCTGTTTTTCAGGAACTGTGAAGGTCGGAATATTCGATACAAAACCTGCAGTAGTAATGTGAGTCTAACCTTTAATCCTATTTTACTTATTCAAACAATGTGGAAAAGTTCAAGAAATGCTGCTTCTTGTTCAAAACCTTATGGTGCATAATTTTCTTTCCATCATTATTACCATTTTTAAAGATTCCAGTCTACGTGACACCTCAAGGTCTCAAATTTAGGCTTCCCAAATGGACTCTTTCTTTTTAAAACATAGTGCCAGTTGTGATTCAGAGTGGGTTATATACTTTATTAGGAAAGTTACACATTTTGGAGGATTAAAAAATCAGTTCTCATCTTAAACTAGCAAGTGCTTTTCCTGGGAGCTCTCTTTCAGAAGCAGCGTTAATCTGAGCTCCTGATCGTTTGTGATCATTAATGATATGGTGGCGCTTTCACATGAGTGAAGAGATTAATGCCTGTGTCTCATCCGTTTGCATGTCATACGTCTACATGCAGAAGCAGTATCTGTAGGTACACTGGCGTAGACCATTTCTGTGACTGAATGTGAAGCTGGAGTTCGGACTCTACGTTTGCTGTTACTGTCATGTAATCACATTTTAGTTTTACAGATGCATTTTATGAAAACCAGTCCCATACAGTGTAATTCATGACTTGTCCACAGTTGATTTGTAGTGATGCTTTGTGCTATTTAAAAAGCTGCTGCCTTTCACCCTGGGTCTTGTTGTCTGTTCAAGGTGTGCAGCTCGTGCAGGGCTTTGTGATACCACTGATCAACAGACCATGGGTACCAACACAATCATTCAGGGTGGTTTGTGGTCAGCAGTCACCCCGTTGCACGAGTTACCTTACACTATGATGTGTATAATATAATCCCATTCCAGAAAAGAGAGAAGGTAGATAAGTAATTAAAGCATTTTATTTTATTTACTGTAGCGCATTTGAGTAATCTCCTTCTGGCCCTGGGAGGCAGGCAGCAATTTTTACACAAATACCCCTTAAAAGATGAGGCCTGTGGTTCGCTTGGGTTGAATTATACCCAGGCAAGAGGAGGTGACAGGCGTGTCATTGCCCACCCTGTGATGTCTGCCAGCAGCAGGCAGCTGTGAGGTATGACAGTTCTCCTTACGAGGCCTGACGCTGGAAGTCGCCCTGTAAATATGCTGAGTCAGCGTATCCCCTGGGAGAGCTGGCCATTACGCCTCTTCGGTTTGCCACAGCTACAGTTTCTCGTGTGCCCTCCTCAAGAACAAGGCTTGCTAGCGCCCTGAGTTGCTCTAAGGCTCCACTCCTCAGGGTCGGGTGGATTTTCCACCACAGCAGTTTACCGCCAGTTTCTGCTACTGGAAGTGATGAACAAATCAAGCCCAGCACATGCAAAACTCAGATTCTGCAGACAAACCCTGTCACTTGTTCTTTCAGGAGAAAAGCCCCAGCAGCTTTGTGCAAAACAGTTTAGCTCATGGATAAAAATACCACATGCAAAACCCACCATAATCTGTTAAAGCTTTGTGACCAGCTACACTGCGGCCAGCCGGGATGTGAGCAATGAAGAACCACTGCTGCAGGGTCTCTTTGCTCCGTTCCATATCTAACAGCTCTGCAGCTTCCTAAGCGGGTACAACCGAGCCAGCGTAGTATACCTTGTGCTTCCAGCAAAGGACGAGGAAACGACCTCAGAGAAAGGGGAACGACAGCATCAGCTGGGCACGCTTCCTGCGGCGAGCAGAGCTCTCGCGTGCTTCTAGGGTATGTCAGAGCAGCTGTGGACACTGCTCGTTTGAAGGGTCATGCAGTAAATATCTGATGGAAACGAAGGCACTCTCTGCTTCAGCACAGAGAAAATGGAGATGGTTACCATATACTTTCTGAACTCTCGGGGAGTTTTTCTGAAGTCGCTGCAGCCTGTTTTTTAACTTTAGAACTCATTTTAAAGCGATAAGTGGCAAGCCTCTTGTATGGGAGTCTGTTAGAATTTATGATGATTCAAATGTTAATTTCCAGACAGGAAGCTGCCTTTACAGTTCTGCTTTTGGGGCATGTCTGAAAGGAATCAGGTTTCCATTTCAGTTCAGATACAACCAGAATCTCTCAGGAATAGTTTTTCCTAGATTATGATGCAGATAATGGAGAATTCCTGAGAAAAATATATTTCATGAGATTTCTACTTTTAAGACAGTTGATCTTTTAATTTGGTGTCACTGAATTCAACCCCAGTACCAGACCTGGCTTAACCTCGAAAAGGGAGCTTACACCTAATGTAAACCTGGGACTACTAGGCCAGTTTTGTTTCAAATGATATAATTTTCCCCAAAGCATTTTTTTCTAATGAATGCATCTCACTTTAGGAGTATGATTTTAGTCTGAAAATTAAGAGTTTATACTAGCTTCTTTCCGTATTAGTAGGTATTATTGTTAACCACATGAGACATTTGGTATATATACACTGTGTAAAGTTGTCTGCAAATGTAATTTTGCTACATGATACATTACACCACTAACATCTATATTGGGGAGTACCAATGAAGCACAACTTAATATGTGTGTCATTCTAATGAAAAGAACAAGAATCATTTTACCAGAAAATTGGTTTCATCTGGATTTGTAATAGAATAGTAGTAAGTTCATTGAACTCAAGCATAATTCCAGAATAATATTAGTGATATTTCAATCAAAAAATTAATTCAAGGTCTTAGCAACAAAATAATTGCCGAGATTAAGGCATATTTATAGCCTGCTTATCTTTCTATCATAGCTGAGATGCCAGGTGCATGATTTCCTAAAACTGCCTGTATGCTTTAAGCTTTTCTTGTAGAAACTTTAGAGAAATAAACTGTGTAAATGACTCATTATATGGTGTTCAACGAGATTTTTCAGACTTTCTTAACCCCCCTTTTTTATATTTCCATTTTTGTATATACTGTTACATTCTAATGCTATGATGTGCACTATATGGAAGTGTTTAAGATAATCCTTTAGGGTCCTATTCATAGAACAAGTTATTTGGGCCATTTCCCCATAAATTTCACATTCTTATGTGCCAAAAAGTCACTTATGCGTTTGCCAGAGTGACTCTTCCACAGTGAGAAACACTATTTTTAATAGGTTTGCCCTTGTTTAATTCCATTATAAACTTTTATTATATGCAGATAATGCTCACACTTGCTCAACGTATTCATCAGATTATTGTCCAAGCATCCACTTCTTAACCAGCTCGTTTATCCCATTCAGACAATCTTGGCTGAACTGTGTCTACTTTAGTCCTATAATATTTCACCTTGAGTTGCGTATTTCTCTTAATCATTTGTTTATTTCATATTTATAATGCTGGTGCACCGTGTGGCCCTCGTGGCTAGGGTTTCTACTTCAGGTATCTTGGTTTCACTGAGAAGGGGCCTGAAAATCGCATAGGAAAAACATAGAACGTGAAGCTAAATTCAAAAAGAAAACAAAACAATGACTTCATCAGTTTTGGCTCGGTTTCAACAAAATGAGATTCGAAGAATAAAACTAGACAAAAGGCTAGACTTCCTTTGGTGTCATCATTTTTACTGGGAATTTTCTTGCCTTTTGTGCTTTTTTCAGCGGAGTAATTGTTGGCAGGAGTCACAGGGTCTGATGCAACCTTCATAATTTGTACTTGAACATTGCCTACAAAGATTTCCCAGGTTAGCTCTGTTTTCAAAGGCTTAGAGTGCTCACTGCCAAAATGAAGATGATACATTTCATAAGAGCCAGCTGTTGAATGCAGTAGTTTTTAATCATCTGTCACAAAAAGAATGGGAATATGTGTATTTTTAACCTGCATGGTAGTCATGTCTGAAGCATCTTTTTCAGATCTGTCTGTCCAGTCCAATCTGTCTGTCTGTCCAATATGTTCATAAGTCATGTCATAAATACCCTTCATTCCACTGCAAGATCTGGATGTGATTATTTTTGCCAATATTTTCATGTATTAGACCTCACAGGTATGTCTTCAGCTCCTTATGTAGCATGTGAACCTCTGAACAGCCTGGCGATGGTTCAGTGGATTGAGTGCAAAGCAAAAGCTTTGGTTTCAAAAATATTTAGCAAACAAGAAAAAACACGTGGAATACGGAAAGGGAAGAGGGAATGACAGAATGAATCGATGTCTGCAATAGGTTAAAGGCAACATGACATGCAAACAGGTGGAGGACCGGGGCACGTGAATGGTCTGACGATGTGGCCTTGCCCGCTTCCCCAACATGCCTCCCCTCACCTACTTCTGCCACATCTTACACCTCCCTTTTCCTTTCTGTTTTTACAACTCCCTCTCTTTTTCTGACCCACTGGAATGGAATTAACCTGAAGTTTACAAGTCCTCTTGTTGTTTGGTTTACATTCCGTTCTGTGTTTTGTTGTCTTTCAGTTTAGCTTATACGCTCCTTTCTTTATACAAATATGTATTATTCCCAGGAAAAGAGGGATCTGAACTTGGTTGCCATCCAAATGCTGATATAATGCAAACGGTAATAATTTCAGCCCTTTGATATCCCTTTGTGATGCTCTTTTTACGCCCCTGCTTTTGAACCCAGCTCAGAGAGAAAGCAGGTGGAACTGGCATGTGAACCAAGCTGCCAGGATCGCTTTGTGTTCTTTGACAATTCCGAAACAGAATAGGGAGATGAGAATGGCTTGCTCTCAAGCAGCCAGGAAGCAAGTGGAAGGAAGGAGCTGCATTGTGTTCAGTCAATGAGAAACAGTAACCACGGATTGACATCCTGACATTGTGGTGTTTGTGTCTTGGCACAGCATCAACACTGAGTGATAATGAAATGTAACAACAGCCTGTCAAAACTCAGCCTAGGGCCATCGCTCTGCCTGTTTTACAGATAGCTCTTTAATTCTTTGTGATGAAAACGTTGCTGTGCATGACTGAGTAGCGCTACTCCAAAATATTGCTTCTAACTTCACCTGAATCAACTTCCCCTGGTTATTTTTATCCTTAGCTACTCCTCTGTTTGCAGTGGTGAAAGGGAACCATATGGCACCCATGTGAACTCTGAAGTCCTCTCTGCTTTTTAGACTTGCTGTTGTGCAAAATGAGAGGTGACAGATCAGTCAGAGCCAACTGCTGCTCGCTCTTACACCAGCGCAGACTTGGTGAATGTCTCGGGAGTGACACTGCAGGAAACGGGTGGTTTCTAACAGTATCTGCTTGACGTTTTTAGAAGTTCTCACTTGTGGGATTTTGCAGAGGTAAAACCCGCAAAGAGTCACTGTAACTGTGATTTCTCCCTGTCTTGTTCCATCATTTTATAGTTTTTAAAAGCCCTCTGGGATGTTCTCACCGTGAGGTGTAGCACTGATGGGAATGCTCGGTGGATTGCTCAGTGCTCAGCTGCAAAAGCCTCATGTGTTGGTCAGCAGAGAGAACAGTGATTTTAGAAGGTATTTTATGCACCCTACAAAGAAGTCAGAGGTATTTCTAGGTTACCTTTCCTATGGTGAAAAAATCTAAGGCTTTGTCAAAATATTAAGCTAATGCAGTGCCAACTCACCCTGATTCATATGAGCAAAATGGTGTCAGGACAACTTTGCTGAGGACCTTGGGCTGGAATTTGAACCTTCCTCACGTATGTTTTAATCTTCAGTACTGTGTAATGCACTTTCTATGTCATTAGCTTTTTTTCAGGGAAGGTTCAATTCACTGATAAGGTTGAAGCTTTTATGTGTTCAGGGTTAGTATTGTTAACTCATACTTATTACTAAGTTCCATGAGTTCAGCTGACACATCACAATCTTTCAGTCTTACATCCAATGAAAACAAAACTTTGTTAAAATCAACCTCACATCTGGCTTATATGTGCAGTTGGAATTCTTGGAAGAATATCCTTTCAGTCTGGTGTATGGAGTGTTTGACACTGGACGTACTTTCAAATGAAGTCTTTAGTGAGAAATTGTTTAACACACTAACTCCTTTGTCAATACTTTACCAAAGTTATTTTTGAATAAATCAGCATTCATCTCCATTCCTGTCACCATAGTTTAGTATTAACGTCATTGGTTTTATGTGCAAAAAAATGTTTTAGAACATTATATTTCAACAGTTCTCATATTTGATCTTTCAGCTGTCTAAGCTGAGGCTCTGTGTGGGAGGAGGTATGGAACTGTCTCGTTACAACTGGAACTATATAACCAGTAGTTACCCGTTTGAAGTATATGTCGTCTCAACAAAGTGAGCCTTGCTGCTTCCATGAGGTGAAGGTGTTTTGTAGTTAGACTAAAGAACTAAGCACTGAAAGTTCTGGTGTCTCCTTCTAATGCTCTTGTCCCCTTTCTGAGCAATGCTGAACAATTAATTAATTAGGCAATTTTTTATTTCTTTATGTATAAGTAGCGATAACACCTCTTTCATTACTCTGACGTTTGCATTGATGAGTAAGCGCAGAGCACTCAGAAATCCTTAAGTGGAAAAAGCTATTGAGAACAGCAATATGAAATGTCAGACATATTCTTATAGTCACTGCAAATATATAGATTTCTTTAGAAGCTAATTCTTATTGCAGAACCAGACTTCAAACGTACTCCATAGTACTACATGAAAGGTAGCATTTTTAATTATCTTCTCTTATCAGTGGTGTTATTACTGGAATATACATGATATTGTTACTTGCACTGCAAGCTATGGATTAAGGAACCTGAATTGTTTTGATACACGCAATATGCACTTATGCAATATGACATATTTGTCATAACAGCTCTTGAACCGAACCTCCTTCATCAAATCCTGTGTAATTCATCAGATAAATTTATTGCAAATTCGGAGTATTGCCTTCTTAAAAAAATATATCCTTTGGTTTGTTTTTAGGACTGCCCCTCGGATGTTGGTGACTTTAGAGCACAACAGTGTTCAGCCTACAATGACGTCAAATACCAGGGGCATTTTTATGAGTGGATCCCTGTGTATAATGATCCTACTGCGCCGTGTGCTCTGAAATGTCAAGCCCTGGGGAAGAACTTGATTGTGGAGCTCGCCCCAAAAGTACTAGATGGTACTCGCTGCAATGTTGAGTCCTTGGACATGTGCATCAGCGGAATATGCCAGGTATGTTCACAGTGCAAATAATTGTGACCTTTGTAGAGAGACATGTTTCACCTTAAGTGAGCACCTTCTGGTTATATTTCATCTTCGTGTTACCAGTTTAGACGTTTCTGCAAGTCCTGCCAAATGATTGCAGGTAACTTACCATTCTCTTGCACGCAGACATTCCTGACTGCCTTAGCCATTGATAATTTTATGTATAATTAAAAGGTCGGTAACATTCACTCTGTCTTCTTACATGTATAAATAGAATTAATGAAAGTAGTTACAGTTTTCTAACCTTTGGTATGTTCGTTGAGATGTGCTGAAATACATAGCCTTCCATTTCATTTTACTCCTCTGTGTCTTAGATCTCAGAAACTCTGTTAAGGAGAAAATTAGACAGTTTAGGGGATCCAGCCCAGAATGGCAGGTGTGAGTGTGTACACGTCACGAGTATATGCTGTGATTGAGAGAATCGGTTGTTAGTATCTTCTAACTTTAATCTACATTTCCAGATCTTTTTTGATTGTTTGTTAGAGTTATGCTATCGACTTCACACAGTTGGTTTAAAAACAGAGAGTTGTGATATTTGGGGCTTGCCAGCTTTGCCTGTGTTGCATTAGCAAAGAAATATTGCCATCTGAAGTTTTATGAACAGAACAATTTTATGTAGAATGGATATGTTATTGCAGTTAGTTTTCTTTCTCTGCAAGTGGTTGCTGCTCTGTTAAATGCCTAAAATGTGTGCGACTCAAAAATGCAGGGTATGGCCCGGTGTGCAAAATAGCTCCATTATAGGGGAAAATTTGACACTTTTGGCAGAAGACTGGTGTGTGGATTACAGCAACATTAATATATGATCTGGACCTTGCTGTGGGTTTTACGCGACTTCTATGTATACTGCAGTTCCAATACCAGTCATGCCAACACACAATGCATCTGCTGCCTCTGAAATAGAAGGAGAATTCCTTACAGTTTTCCTTTTGAGAGACCACATTTGTCAATAGTACTTCATGGTGGTATCCAACAGCGTCGTTACCCTGCGGATTTGAAATAGGGTATACCTCTATAAACCCTGGAAGCACTTGCTGAATAATACATTTCTTTTGCAATATTCTCAGTGACGCCTCCTCTTCCAGTCCTAGCTTTCACCCTGCAGGATGCCAAAGCCTTTTGTAGATGGTATATCCACGGCAGCCTTCGCTGATTGTGTCCATTGCGGCACAGAAGTGTCATTCTGAGCGTTACAGAGCTCTGGGTTTTCAGAGGCTTGGGTCTTTTGCTCAGAGTGCTGTGGGGTTTCCTGTGTTTCCCACTACCATCTTTAATACACAGCGTAACACTTTGTCCAGAGGGGATGCAGTTTTGCGAAGAACAGTTGAAAGATGTAGTTAAAAGGTCTGCTTACAATGTTTCTTGTTCATATTTTGCAGTATTCAAGTATATATCTGACATAAAATGCTTGGAAATGTAAGTAATTTGTTTTTAAAATAAACCAGGTAGAGCTAGAAGAAATTTGTCATTCCAGAAGCAGGCACTGAAACTCTTTTACAATGTTAATGAAAATTGATTGCCTTTCTCCATCTCTTCCATTTTTTATTTTTTTCAGTATTTCTTCCAATTCCACAAAAAATATTTTTCCACGTAAGAGAACATTATCAAGGGAAAACAACCCAAACAACCCCATGTTTAGGATGTGTTCTGTGCTGTGACTTACGCAATTTAATTTATAACTTAGCCTTGTAAGCTGTTAGGTGCTTTAACTTTATTTTCTTTGTCACTGATTTTTTCTGAGGTATTTTTGCACAAATGGTAATTTTCTCCCTTTTAGAGTCTATGTTTGATAATTTAGTGTTTGCTAATTGTATTCAGATAAAAGGTTATCTGCTCATTTGACTAACGTTTTACTCTTTGTGGACTGTTTTGGAGGCAGAGTGGAGAGGTTGGATACTTGTGAAAGGGACTTCACAAGGGAGGTGGGGACTACCTCAGACACCGACACGGAGCTTTGTTGCTACTCCTGTTCGAGCAGGAAAAGAAAACAGATTGACCTCTAATCTTTCCTGGAAAAATATGGTTATTTAGTCAACAGCTGTTAAGAGAGAGACAGCAAAATTGTGATTCTCTACAATTGTTGCTATAAGCTCTGTCTGTTGGTTTCTGACATATACTTGGCACAACCTGCAAATAACTTGTCAAGTGTTTTTACAGTTAACTCATCTAAATAAACATGTCGTACTGCTGATGTGGATATCTTTGCTTTTATGCCTGCAAGCACCAAAGAGTTAGTATAAGGAGACTGGCTTGCCTGGGTCCCTTTCCAACTGGTGCTGGTTTTGCTCATTTGTTTTGCCCAAGTTGGCCGGTTTTATAAGATCTCAGCTTCCCCTCCTCCCACCCACCCCACCCCAAACATGATTTCACTTTCATCTGTTTTCTTACTCTTGGTGAGGTAGGGCTGCCTCAGTAATTCTGCTTCCTGGATTCTTGTTCAGACTCTCTCCTTGGCAGCACGTGAATTTACAAGGATGGTGAGTTCCTGTTGTCCAGCTTCAGTTGTGATTCTGTGCACTCCCCTTAACAAGCAGAATCAAACTGAATAAAAAAAAACAAACAAACAAAAAAAAACCCCAAAACCAAAACAGAACAAAAAACCCCAAAACAAAAAAACCCAACATGAGATGACCAAACTGCCCTCTCAGTAAGAGTCTTCAGGGAGAGTAAAATCTGAAGGCAGTGGAGCAGAGAAAACTTTATTGGGAAAGTTAATAAGCTATTTTGGGGTTGCTTGTTAACTCAGACAAGCCATTTGACCGTGTTTTAGTCTGGGGCTGCTGTTACCAAAGCAAATATCTGGGACTGGTGTGTTAAATGGGGACAGCTCAAAACTCCACTGCTTGGAGGATTTTCACACTTAACTTCTGATATTTTTTCTAGTGTCTGCACAACTCGCAACACATTTTTCCATATAATATATTCCTGCT
>NW_010426144.1:59705-75604 GCF_000710305.1 Buceros rhinoceros silvestris | reverse complement strand
TCCTGCTGTGCCCATCTGGATATGGGTGGAGACATTTAAAAACATCTGCATGTCAGACACATGTGTGGGCAACATTT
Source organism: Buceros rhinoceros silvestris (assembly GCF_000710305.1). NCBI lineage: Eukaryota > Metazoa > Chordata > Aves > Bucerotiformes > Bucerotidae > Buceros > Buceros rhinoceros. Next base: position 75,527 of record NW_010426144.1, on the reverse strand, counting down.
ACCCCATTACTCTATCTGCTTTGGGGCCCTGCCTCTCCTTGGATTTTTGTTTTTAATTTATGCAGACCTGGTTTTTTCTACCAGAATGCAGAATGGGGTGTTACTTGTGTCAGTACCTAAAATGGTTATGGTGATAATTTTCCTAATACGGAGTAATGTGTTTGAGTAATAAATACACGCATCACCAAAATATCTGGAGTCCTAAGGAGCAGCCCGAGTAGTTCTGTCCTAGGCTGTCACAGTTAGGTCAAAGATGATGTAAATCCTGAAGTGCACTTTCCATGTAGTGTCAGCAAGTTGTTTGTGTTCCAGAAAAGGCAGACACTACACTATGCTTTGTAGCATATGGCATAAATTTAGCTGACATCAGAACACATCCCATATGTCAAGTGCAGGGCCGTCAACTTCTGCCATGCTGATCCTTTTCTGTCACGTATCACGATATGGAAAGTAGGTATCTCTTTCACTCATCACCAAAGCACTCTTAGGACTGATGTAAATATCTGTTGGAGTTTTCACTGCAAATAGTATCTGTAAGGTTTTGGAAGACTGTTGCACTTTTTTATTGAGCTTTGCTCATGCTTAAAACTTACAACCATAGTAGATTGTTAACTACTTCTGAATCGTGACTCCGTTTGTTCTGAGAGTTGCTTTCTCAAAGTGCTAATTTAAGGCATTTTGTGTTCTTTCCTGTTGGGTTTCTGTAGATACATCTTTTTGCTCGTAAATATGTTAAAGGACTGCCCAAGATGCACAAGGGGTTTGGTGTTCAGGTACTTAGGAATGTTTCCTTTTCATCCAGTGTTACTGTAGACATACAGCTGTGTTTCTCATGCCTCAGAGTAGTTAATTCTTCAATAGCAGTTTAAAGCACCTTTTTTAAATGAACATTTACAATCTTTTTAATATTAAAAATAAGAAAAAAAATCCACATTGCCTTTTCCTGGTTTTTAGTCCTCAAACCTCAAGTTATTCATGGGAAGGATTGATTCCGAGGTAGCTCTGTCTTAGACGTCAGCCTTTATACTGAATCTGGCATTCTTTCTTGTGTACCATTGCTTAACAAACGCACGGAGTAAAGTACATTTAGAGCATGGAGGAATCCTTGTGTAGGCCTGTGGACACTGCCTGCATGTTACTGCACGCACCAGAGCTGGCAGGCTGGACCTTATCCAGAGAGACTATGGGAGTTACTCATGTAGATCCAACAAAACTCTCTGGATCTCAGAGCTATGTATCAAAATCTTCATATGGCTACACATACGTGTGACATATGCCATAAAAATGAGGAGAGCGGTGAGCTCCAGCTGCAGTTCAGCGGGTAAGTACTGGTGGCTCTCCAGAAGTCCCACTGAAGGATGGGGCTGTGCTGAGCGTGGGTTTCCATGTCGTACGTAACCTGTCAGCATCACCCTCTGTATTCTCAGTGGGTTGGTTTCCTCGCCGGATGGAAGTTCTCACCACTGCCCACGCCAGCAGATCACACAGCCACCCTTGAAGGGCGGTGCTTGCACTGCTTTTAATGTCACAGTTCTCCTTGGTATAGTGGTTCCCTTGCGATGATATTCTTGGCAACTCAGAGGCATGCTTCTGCTACAGGTGGCAATAAGATACTCTCAGACACTGAGAAAGGCTTTTGAATTCACTTGTGTTTATTTTTCAGCTGCCCGCTACTGCTGGAAGCTGATGTCTCTTTCCAGATCTTGTCTTATTCTCCCTCCTACGGTTTCTTATGGAGAAATACTCCTTATAGTGATTTCTTACTGTCTAAGCTTATCCTTTTTTGTCAGATCTGTAGTGTTTTTCCTCTGATCTCTAGTTCCTTATCTATATTTCTTTTTTCCTAAGTGATTCTCTCTGTCAGGTTTGGTTTTGTTTTGGTGAGCTTTGTACAAATGTGATTTTTGCTTCCCAGCCTAACAAGGTTCTCAAACATGTCCATAGTGATAGGAGAAAACCTCATAATTTGGGTGTTGTCTTGAAACAGAGCCTTAGTAACCTTCATATCCCCCAGTGCTACCTTCACCTTCGTACAGCAAGGCAGACTTGGCTGGATCTAGACAGAAAAGCAGCAAAGTAATCTGATTCCATACATCGATTTCTTTTTTGAAAGCATTCTCACAAACAAGAAGCCCAATGGGAGTTTGTCCTGTCCTCTGAGCGTGTGTGTATTTTTTGAAACAGAGACGGTGTGGGAACGGGTACTTGGTCCTCTACTGGGTGGTCCTGTAATCTCTTCGCTGTCCTAGCGTGTGACAGATCCTGTAGTAATTGCTAAATGTTTTGGAAACACTTTCTTTTATTTTATAGAAATGGATTTACAGGATACTCTTTAGCCTCTTGCCTTCAGATATAAAATGTTTGCAGGAATATGTGGAAAGTCTTTTTAGGAGTCCTTTAGTATGCAATGAATTTTATGCACTGTACTTTTTATCTTCTGTGCTTTTTATTGCTTTACGTTCTTCTCTCTATGGATGACTGGGGAATTTGAACATCATGATGTGTCTCCTCGTGCCCATCATTCTGACTTACTTTCTGCCGCTGTTCTGAGGTTTGTATTTTTACACGCTTAGCCTTTACTCCCTGCTTTCTCATCTATGAGCAACTGAAAATCCTTACACAGGAAACTTTCTTACTCCCACCACCACCAATACCCATTCACCTTGGCAACTGGGATTGCTGCTTCATTTGCTGTGAAGTGATGGGCTGGGACAGCTGCTGTTAATCGGTTACATACTGAAGGTCCCTGAAGGGGCTGTATTCTGTTTATTAACATATGCTGAAGCCCATGTCAGCTTGTCTGGGCTGCTACTGACCTGCACTGGCTCGACTGCAGAGATGTGAGAACCTGTGCCACAATCAGGCCTTTGTTAGGCTGAGTTTAGGCATAACTGAAAAATTATGAGTCAGGAACATGTGAGGACAAAATCACGTTTCTGAACAAGTAAAATCTTCAATGAAGATAAACCAGAGTTTGAAAGTGGCGCTTGAAAGCTAATATTCCACACTGCTTTTAGAAGTAATTAAAAAACCAAAAAGGAAATGGCTTTCCTAATTGGGTGGATATTCTGGTATCTCTCCCTCTGCTTGTCAGAATCAATTACTTGCAGATGATGAGAGCAAGGGAAAGACACAGTGGGGTTTTTTTCTTTATACTCCTTCCAGGGACATATTTTATCTGTGCGGAGAAAAAAATAACTCTGTGTTACCACATAGCGAAGGATGTGAGCAGAGATTGCAAAGTGAATGAATAGATGGTCTTTGAAAGACAGCAGGGTTTTATGGGGGGCAAGATACTCGGAAAATATTGACTAAGGCAGAGCAGGATTTTCACATGACAGGTTTTATACTTACAGTTTTATTACTGTAAACTCCCATAGCCGTATTTAAAATTAAGTATTTGTTGTGTGGATGCAGACATTCCCAACATTTGCCTCTACTCTGCAGACATGTAGAGCAGGAGCAGCCAGCTGACACTGATGCAGTAAGAGCTGTGTGTTGTGATAGCATGTGCGACTGTGCCGTTAAATACAGCCATAATTTCTCTGAGTTTTGATTTTGTGGTGTGTCTGTGTTCTTTTTCAAAGAAAAATCCTTTTTCTTTGACCAAGACGCTGACCATTCTAATTTTTCCTCTTGAGAGGGATTCTAACGAACTCCAACAGAGACGTATCTTTTTGATCATGTAAGGATTTTTCACTCTTTTGTTCTTTTACTAGTAAATGTTGACATTAAATGTGTGTACTTTCTTAGGCAAGTCACAAGACTTGAAGATATTTTTGCCAGAAATAATTTGGAGATTATCTTGCATTTTGTGCAAAGCTGATAACCTTCAAAAGTATGTAGAAGTTTTTGTTCTGTTTTTGTCTTAGTTCTGATCTCTTGTAAAGCTGAAATAAATAATTTGGTTATAACAACTCAAGTACTACTATTCTGGTGGCAAGGCGGTCGCATCGCTTTGTTTGGTCTGTTTGCTGTAGCAGTCTCCTTTAATTCTATATTTTTCCACATCTTGACAAATTTTGTGGGCAGTGAAAGCCCAAATGCTTCTAGTCCACAGAGTCTTTGCCACCCATCAGCAGGTCAGGGGTCCAGCCAATACAGGATTCGCTCTACGGAGATAACGCTGTAACAGATCTGTTGCTAGTCAGTTTTAAACCAGAAAACTACTGGGCGACGTGTACTGGGATAACGACAGACTGTTCAGCCCTTGAGGAAAAGGATCTCCCGTATAACAAGTCTATCACATTATTGTGAAGGAGTCTAATTATCATTTCCGTTTGTGCATTCTGCAATGCACATCCTTGCTCAGCAGAAACGTAGTATTTTACATTTTAATCATGCTGGGCACTTCCCTTAAGCAATTTGCTGGGTTTTCCGCTTTTGCTGAGTTTCACTAAATGCTGTCTTCATGTTGATGTCAAAATCCCACTAGAAGTCTATTTCATGAGGACGCATAGTTGTGCATCCTGTGAAATAGCCAGGCCAATGAAAGCCTGCAAATGTGAATGTACTCAGAGTAGCCCTCATCTGGATTTCCCCCAGCATTTCCCTCAAGCAAAGCTGGGGTTTGCCCAGCGACTCTAGAAGGAAGGTGATGTTGTTGGATTGGTAAGATGTTGTTGGATTCATTTTTCTATTTTTATTAAACCAAATCACGTTAGGGCATTACTCCCTGACACTGAGCCACCAGTCCCTTCAGCGAACACGGGACACTGAAAAACGCAGCCTATCATTTTAATGGAGTCGCTGATAAATGGGAGTCCATATAAATCACAAATTTATTAGTCAAAGTAGAAAATTATATAGTATATAACATATACATTGCTGGATATTTAAATGGTCTGTCTGCTAAAGAGCTTAGCCTAAGACACAGTAGGTAGAGAAAGAACGGCACTAGTGCAACTTTGGTCTTAATGTTTCACAGAATTTATATATCTGTCACAAATACAGACAGCAGGGATTCAATCTTTTGTGGCCACTTCTATTAGAACTCAGTGTGTTTGTTTTTTCTGGCTATACCTGGATCTTGGGCTCCAGAGGACTGTAGAAGGTGGGGACCCCCTTTCTGAAGAGAAATATTGTATATAATTATATATATTCCTGTATATGATTTCATGCTTTTGATAGTAATAATTACACTTAACACTTAAGTGGTGCTTGTTATGACAGATCTTTGGTTTTACTCGTGTTTCTGATAAGTATTCTCTTCTAGAGCAGGGATATCTCTTCAGGTTCTTTATCTGAAGGATGTCATATTGAGTCGCTAGCATCCTCGGTGCTATAAAAACTAGAAACAGCTTTTTATGATTGATATATAACACTTTTTAAATTGACAACTCTCCTCTGTGTAATGTGTTCTACAAGCAAATGCTGGTGTGCCTGTTTTGAGAGAGCAGCAGCCTAACGCAATGGTCTAACATGCAGAAGTTGAAAATTCAAAACCCAGTCTTGCACTGGGCTGTGCAATGGCAATGTTTATTACAAGAAGACTCTGAAGACAGTTTGGGATTTGCTGGGTTTTTCACCACAGTGCCTTTTTCCACCATGTAATTTTGCCATTTTTTTGCCACTAAGATTCTTTTTTTATCGTGGTTAAAAACCTTGGACCTTGCAGTCCTGTCCATTTTCTCATCATCGTTAATTACAAACACCTCCTTAAGAAAGGAAGATTCTTGAATTTAACAGATTATACTTTGACCTCCATAAATAAAAATGAAGTGTAATTCCTTATCTGAAACCCTACTAAATGAGTATGTGCTGAAGAAACAGCGGTGGGAGCTTCTGAGTTATTTTTAGATTCATATTTGCAAAATTATTTGTAACGTTGCATAGTCACCCCTAACATATCAGCAGCAATTTCATTTTTCTCATTCATCTGGTTTACTGTATTTTATACCCTGACCTTTTGCTCTTCCTTTGCCTTTCTGAACCTGCATGAACTATTCTAAGCACGCTACAAAATATTTAACACCCTTCAGTATTGTCTTTCACAATAGCTCTGGCATACATTTAGTTCCGAAGTTTGTTGAAGCAGAGGCAGGTTTTTGTTCATTGCTCAATCGGATGTTTTCTAGCTGCTTGTGACAAAACAGTGTTATTCTTTTTCATATTTCATTTCCATGTTTCATTTCTGCAGCCTAGGTTAAAATCACCTAATATAATTGTTTCTGACTCTGCCCTAAAAACCCGCAGATGTTTTCCCGATCTGCCTGTAATATTTACGGTTGATCCCTTTGCTCTGTAAACAGTGAGCAATGTGGGGTAAATTAACCCAAACAAGCATCTTAATGGAGAACATCATCAGACCTCTTTGACTAGCTGAGGAGGTGTGTGACCTGAGGAAGGTATATAATTTTTTTGTCCTTTGATTGCAAATACGATCTGTCTTCAAAATGTGTCATCAAACACTGTGGGTTTTTAATAGTTATTGGCTAAAGTATGAATACCTTAAAGTCATAATGTTTGGTGTCAAGATACCTTAGGCTCTCGAGGCCTAATTTCCAAAGTTATGTCCTGTGGCTTCCTGTTATTTTGGTGAGAACCATGGCTGTGCAGCTTGTCTGAGAAATATTGCTTCCTATCGAGGTTTTATAAACGGATAAAAAAGACTAACTCGAGACACTCAGGTTTGAAAAACACCCTGTCCCAGTGCTGATCTCCTCATGCTAGTGTTCACTCATTAAGATCCCAGGGTAGCAATGCTTGAATTACCTCTAAATTTGACGCTTGTCACATTAAAATCTGCAGAATTTTTGGGTGCTTCATGTTAAACCAAATCTGAAATCCTGTGCTCATTTCAGAGCTACATTTTGATACTCCTATGAGTTATTTTCTAAACTGTGTTCCAGGATGTCATTGCTTGATATTTGTAACAGTTGATGTAATGGTAATCTCGGTAGGAAGTCCTCAGAGGGTGAATGTGTCTAGCTGAACGTACCACCTTTGCTAGCAGGGGAGCCCTAACGGTTTTCCCACCTCCGGGTCCCTTGCAGCTAGCACTCCTGTTTTATTTCTGTGGCGTTTGTGTATTATTAAAATTAAGCAACAATTCTATGCGAAACAGTCCTCTAAAGTACACTGCTGTGCTGATTATCTTTCTTCTTACATTCCACGTTGGGCTCAATAGCGCCTTGTGTTTGCACGGTTGTATAATTTTTGTTATACGCAACGGTTTGCATAGTGACTGTGTGTGATGGCTCAGTACGTATGTTTGTTATTGCCATGTTGGGTTTTAATGGGCTGGTCTTGCAAGTGCTCTGCTTGCTCAGTACCATCCTGCCACCGAAGGCTTGCAGGATGTGTCTCCAACAAATACACAACAGTTTAAACCAAGAAAAATAGCAGTTTCTCACATGGAGTAGCACAATGTGCAGCTTAATTTTTCCTTTGAGAATTAACTAAGTGAATAAACATATTCTTAATATTTAGAAAGTGAGATTAGACTGTGAAATAGAAATGCGTTTGTGAGATCTGGGGAGGGATTACACTTGCAGTAGTTCGATTTGCCTCCACATGCTACTAGTATCTTTATGTGAATAAGAGCAGGAGAGGCAGTGGAGAGCGACAAGTACTTTCAAAGCCTGCCTGAGAGAAATACAGGTCTCACAATTACGGTGTGGTCCCCATCATTGCACCATCTGAATGTTTCAGAATCTTCAGGAGGTTTATTCTTGCAACATCCCTGTGAGGTGAGGAATTGCAGTTATACCCTTTTCACTGACTGGAATTGAAAAGCACAGGAAGTTTTCAAAGGTCAGAAAGACAGACTGCTGTGGAGCTGGGAATTGGGAGCTGCCAAGTGGCAGGCCACTGTGTCGAGCACTCTGTGATTATATCCCTGGAAATTTTACCTGCTTTCTGATTCACACGGTGGCCCTGTCAGTTTGTTTATTGAAATACTGTTGTTTTTCATTCACTTCTCAATGCTAATTAGTGATAAAATGGGAAAATAAGAGTAATTTGTTTACAGTCTTTTTCTTTTTGTAACTTTCTGGATGTCAGTGATGAACCCAGAGCTAATATAAAGATATGTTCACAAATGAAAACATTTGAATCTTTAATCCAATGCTAAATTGTAGTATGGTGTTCTGCATAGCTTCTGTGGGGTAAATAAGCACCTGTTCTGAGACGGTCTGATTTCACACACGTGTGAGGTTTTTTTATTTTTTACAACTTTTTGTTAACACTAAGCATTAACATTAAATCATTTCAGGTAAGCTGGTTATTTAATTTTAAAATGAATTCTTTGCTGGGCTACACAGGATGGAAATCTCCTTCAGTTGCAGGAATAAATTAATTTCCTGCTGCTAGTGCAGAGTTTTATGGTAAGTCTGAACCCTGTGGTAAGGAGGTGCCATTCAGTACAGCCTGATTCTCAACCGAATTATCATGAACTGTCCTCCGTAATGCCTTCCTCTGCAGAGAACACGGGCTGTAGAAAATTGGGCAAATCACAGAAAGGTGCAGGAGTGGGAGGTGGGACTGCTTTGCTGTCTCTTCTGGAGGCGCATGAAACTTTGAGATTATCTTTCTGCAGTGTATGTGTCTGTGTGTTAACTTGCGCTGAAAGACCCAACCTTGCCTCTTACGTGCAGACTCGATGCTCACCCCTCCAAGGGGATTGTGTGTCAGTTTTGGCATAGCACAGATGCAGTGGATCTTGGCAGCTAAGGCTGCCCCTTCCAAGCATTTTTATATAGGAAGAGGAGTGTGCTGGCCAGTTTCAGAATTCTAGCACGGCTTTCAGCTGCGAGTTTCCAGAGTGCTTTCTATCCATTTGTCAGTTCGGTTAATACATATGTCCATGATGAATTAGCTGCACTTTCCAGGGATGTGTGGATATAAGAGGCCTATAGGCTGACTTGAGAAAAATGCAAGCTGCAGATGAGCTTTTTACCACATTGCTCAACATGTGGTACTCCCTGCAAATTTCCTCTACGAAATGGTGAAGGGTAAGATCGGTGAGACCAAATATTTATCTCCCTTTTAGCAGGAAGGTGCTTTTAGTCAGTGTTGTCTATTCTTCTTTGTCTTTCCATTCTCACTCCCATGCTTCTTGTAGAGTGATTATATGAAGAAAAAGGAAAATCTGAAAAAATGTTTTCATTATAGTTTGGAGAATTTTCAGTTGACAGTTTTTCAAAAACTTTGCTTTTGCAATTTTTGGCAGTGTTTAAGTTTGGGTGTTTTTATAATAATAGTTGGAAAGTTTTTATAGATCGGGTCTCATATTCAGAAAAATATCAAAAGGTGAGAACTGAATCATCCAAGTTTTTAAAAACCTGGTTAGCAAATGTATATGTGACTGACATTGACGTAAACGGCAAATATGAAATCCACACAAATGCCAGTTAAATTTTGAATGGCCAAGACACTTGGTTATGAGCACTGCCCACAGCTGCTTGTCTGTGAAACTGAAGTCTGGGTACCCTTTAAATATTTAACTTGCGTTATTTCATTAAATTAATCCTTTCTCAGACATAATTAAACAGGTAATGAAAAACAAATTGTACGTGACAGAGTTGTCCCTTGTGTTGGAAAGAATAACGCCCAATGCTATTCATTCACATAAGCAGCGGGAAGCTGATTCATCTATTTCCTATGCTTGAGTAGTTTAATATATCAGTTGTTGTGGCTCATCATTAAAATCATGGAAATGACAGTATGCTTTTAAAATCCTAAATAGCAAGATATGCTTTGATAGAATGAGGCCAGCTCGTAAAATCAAAAGGATAACATAATAAATAAAATTCCAGAAACCTGAGCATGTCTCCTTCAGCTTTGCCCTCCTCCTGACTGTGGTGTTGATATTGGCAGGCAGTAGGCTGTGATCGACAACTCGGGAGCAATGCCAAGGAAGACAACTGTGGAATCTGTGCAGGAGATGGTTCAACGTGCAGGCTTGTGAGGGGACAAGCTAAGGCACATGTCTCACCAGAAAAAAGTAGGTTGCAAATTTATCCTTTGATAATTTGTCCGTGTCTGTGTGTTCTGCTTGCGTATTACTGTACATATTGCAGAGGGTTGACCTTTTAACTATATACTTGTTTGCAGTTTTCCAAAGCTACTTATACTAAAGTCTGTGCTAGATTAGCCTGTTGAAATTCCATGAGGGATACCACACATTAGGGTATAGCTAGGAAAGAATTTGAGATATGCATTTTTTTAATACAGCCACTCAATTCATTCTATCAGGAATAACCATCAAGATGCCTATCTTATTTTAGAGGGTATCCTTGTGTTGCAATATATGTGATGCTGCAGCAATGTTTTCAAATCGTGGAAACGTCTTATACACGGTTTTATGGAAATTGTGGCCGGTGATTTAAAGTCCCTGATTTTCAGCTTAACTTTGCCTTTTATTTTGGTGTTTTATTTTTTCAAATCGTGGAAACGTCTTATACACGGTTTTATGGAAATTGTGGCCGGTGATTTAAAGTCCCTGATTTTCAGCTTAACTTTGCCTTTTATTTTGGTGTTTTTTTTTTTTTTTTTTTGAAGTGTCTAAAGACAGTCGTACTTCAGAGACAAGTTAGGTACTTATGTGGTACAAGATGCACAAGGTGAACGGGAATAATGCTGTCTTCTCTTTTTGGTGTGTGGTTGACTGAAATTCTGCTGTTCTTAAAATAACTAGCACCTTACTGTGAGAAGCTCTGTAGGCCTCAGTAGTACTGAAAATACAAGGGAGGAGAGGTGTCAGAATTAGATACTTCACTGGCGTCTTTACACTCGCTATTTTGATGTCTAGGCAAGGTTTGTCTCATAGAGGCTTGCCTCTGACACTTGAGCTTTCCACCCTCACAGATGATGCTCCATACAATCTCGCAGCATGTGTCCCACGTGTTTATCAAGTGAGCTAGTTGCCTCACATCTGTTTTCTCTGTTTCTGAACTCACAACTTGCTTTTGTCACATGGAGGTGGGGTCTTTGGGGTTTGTTACCAGATGCCAGGGTGATGGTCTTAAAGTCAATACTGAAAGATCAAATTCAAGCAGGGTTTTTTGGGGTTTTTTTGTTCGGTTTTTTTTTTTTTTTAATTGATGAAGCACTTGCCTTTGGCAGCTGCATATATTTTAGTACTGTAGTTCAGCCTGCCAAGATTTCACTTGTGCCCAGTTTTTGAAAGAGCTGGTGTACATTGAACCATGCTTTATTCTTGGTGCAGCATGTGTAAATATCTCCATGGAGGGTTTTTTGCCACTTCTTGCAGTACGCTTCAACGTGGATGTAACTTGAAGTGCAATGTCTGTTGTCTTGATGCTTGTTACCTTGCAGCATTGCTACATGTATTGGTCTACGAGGGTTCATGTTAGCTTAGCTTATACTGTGCAGGGGCGTAATTTCTGTAATTCAACATAGATGTACTTTGTATAACAAAGGTAATCTAAATTAAAAAGTGTTTTAGTGGCAGCATCTTTTAAAGTCACAGGATAATTGTGCACAGGTCAAAGAGCTTCTATTCACGTACCAGATGGGCTGTCAGTGTCACCCTTTGCCTTGCCTTTTACTAGAGGCCTTTTTTGTGCATGGGCAAATGTAGTTGAGTAACTTAGAAAGTTTTTCATCCTGAAACACTGAGAAAATGTCTTGAGTATTTACAATGAGCTGAAAAAGAGTTTTCATGACGGTCTACCTTTTATTCATTTTGTCATATCAAATCCTCAGAGCTTTTGTTCAGCACGGACCAAGCATTTGTGAAGCAGTAAAGATTGGATAATATTTCTGTAGTATGATGAATTTGTTTTGGGTGTCAATATATAGATAGGTGTAGCTATATAGGGGTATACACACACAAAATATCTCTTCCCCTTTCTGACGTGGAGGTCAGCTGGAACAGAAGGGAATCACATTATCTATTCCTGTTTGAGAGGAACAGATTCTTCCAGAGAAGGACAATTCCTGGGGACCCCTAGCTAGTTCCAAGGCAACCCAATCTTTATAAACTTGTTGGATTGGCAAATCTGGTTGGATAGTTCATGAATGAAATAAAGATTCATAGTTAATTGCCGTTCGGTGTGGAAGTACAGTGAAGGCAAAGTGGAAAAAGCGATCTGGTTTTGAAACTCTCATTTTGCAAGAGAAAATATTGATTTCACTTGTGGCATTCTGGCACAGGTAAGAGCTGACCACAGCTGACATCACTTGGGGGAAGGTCCTCCATTGCCTTGGGCACGTTATGAAGAACACCTGTAGTTAATTGTTTTCAGCAGCAGCTCTTCAAGAGTTCGGTAGAATTAAAGGTGGTAGAAGGCTGTTCTGGGGAAAGACATCAGTTATGTCAAGCTTTGTTTTTATCTTGCGCTGCAGGAGGCTAGATTATATGAATGAATTACCATTCACTTAAGCAAAACCATATACATGCTACTAAAATCACAACGTCTGATGATTTTCTTGGTATTGTGATAGTGACAAAATCTTTTTTTGGTCCAGTTGTTCAACACTATGGAAGCAGTTCTGTCTAATCCTCCTCTGTGTGAATGAAATGTGGAAATAAAGCCACGCTTTCTTCATGCTCAAGTATCAGTGAAGAGAGAGATACAATATCTTCCAAACAGTCATTTGGAAGCTTTCAGAACTAGCGTTGAGAAGTAAAATATTGACAAATGACAGACATATATTTAAGAGGGAGCTTGTAAGGTTGTGATTTAAATTTATTGTGCAATAAAGCAAATTAAAGAATTGAAAGGAAAGCAAGAGCCAAAGATTTTATTATGAAAAGGAGGAGACATAAGGGAAAATAAAAGTGCTTAGTTATCTTGGTCCTTATTTAAAAAAAAAGTTTAGGCATTGATAGCAAATGATTTATCATAAAGGACTCACTCGGTTTTATTATCTTTTTAATATGTTTTTACATAAAATTAATGTCTTTGATCAGAAAGCTAGACAGCACTGAAAGAAAGCTTACTGTTTTGCAAATATGAAACAAACTGTCATTTCAAAAGTTCTTTATTTTTTCCACTAACACTTAATTGCCTTTGAAAGACAAAGTTAGAACTCTGCCAGCAAGCCAGATTCTAACATTCTGGTAAAATGATTAAAGGTTTGACTGATGGTATTCAAACAAAAAGTGTAATAGGTTGTAAAATGTACCTTCCCATCGGGAAATGAGATCTCATGGGCCTGATGTTTCCAGTACTACGTGCTTGGAACTCCCCGTGACTCCACTGCACTTTGTGCACGTGGAGAAATTGTAGGATTGGGCCCTGATACCTGCTGTCTGCACTGTTATTGGCAAGAAATGGTGGGACAGTGTTCTGATACCAAGGAAGAAGAAAAGATGCTGGTTCTGAACTTAACAAGTGAGTTCTCAACTTCACAAGGAGTGATGTTGAAGGCACAGGTTTGTCCCAGTCTGGGCTTACTTGATTCTAAAACTTGCAAGTTTTGCCTTTGCTGAAGATTTCATACAAGAAGTTTCAATGTCGATAGCTCTTTAACTGTTTGAATTTCTTCTTGCAACGTGTTTTACTTCCTATGGTGCTTGTGTAATTTATTATTGGCTGCTTATTGTCACGTGGTTTGTGTATCGCCCCCAAGCACACTTAACCAGAAACCTAATTTGGCTTTGGTCATTTCTCTAAACAGAGGCCTTCTTCAAGGTTCCCTCTTCAGTATCATCAGCTGGCTCAGTTTTGTGACAACTTGCTAACTTGCATCTTTTTCCCTCTGAGAAATCAAAATAGATGAAACTACTAACCCCCATGTCAAGGTTGCCTGACACTTCATGTTGTATGAATAATTTTTTTGCCAAAATTCAACAGCTGGGTCAGAAACTTTCCATGCCAGGTGCCGAATGTTTTGGAGCAAATTCAGCCAAAACAACTCAGCATGTTCCAAGGACATGGCAGAGGAAAACATGTTGTTTTCCACTGTCAAAACATTCCTGAAACCTTTTCTTTAATATTTCTTAACATCCCCCATTGTTGGACTTGATCGTGGCTCAGGGGTTTGAAATTTGGCAGGCAATGCTCTTCTGGTCACAGACAGATCTTCTACAATATCTGTGAACATCAACACATATTTTTCTGCAACTCTTAAAAAGAAAGAAACAAACCTCTTCCTTCAAGCTCTGCAGAGGCTTCTTGGGTGTTAACATCTGCCATTTCTGAAAACTTGTCCTTTAAAGTGTGCTCGAGCTTGTTGCATGTCCTAAGTGCAATCTCCTTAGAATAAATTAACATGTTGCTCCTCCAGAACTAAGCTATAAAAAAAAGTGTCTTTGAAGTTGTTCTTGCTTTCTGCTTTGCTGCAGTGTAGAATGGGTACCATGGGTTGAACTCTATGATGCCTCCTGCCTCACTTTCAGGCATTCCAGAAGAGATTTTGCGAAGAGCTTCTGACTCTTCTGAGCTTCAGACTTGTGGCTGAGGATGATGAGATCACGTGAGGAGGAGGAAAGATGAGACTACATGAACAGCAAAAATTGACATTAATTTTTACAGTGAATGAAACACAGATATGAGAGGGTGGGAGAAGGACCTAGGACTGGCTACAGATACATTGGATTGAAGTAAAAGGAAGAATGGAAGACTGAGATTAGATAAAGAATCGGGTAGAAGATGGAGTCAGAAACACTCAGAGTAAGGGTAAAAATCAGGCCCAGGAGAGGGAATTGGGACTGATTTGCCAGGAGAACTGTGTGTGTGGAGGGATAGAATGCCAATACATTGGCATTTGAGGAATATGATTTTTGAATCAAATTTCATCATGGTCCTAATATACTGCTCATCAGTTCACATCATGGAGTGGTCTTGGAGAGCATAAATTATTTTTTTTTTTCGGGTTGAAGCTAAATGAGAAGATATGCCCCAGAAAAGCATCTAAAGCTCTCTAACAGCTACTGAATATGTAGTCCATGGGATCAGGCTGGAGTCAGTCCAAAGTGAAGAACCTGCCATGTACATAGTATGATTGATGGGTCTTCAGCACCAACTGTTTCAGTGTAGAGATGCATTTAAATCGATTGGTTTACTTGGGGCTGTTATAGGTAGTATGAAGCCTCCTCCTTTACTGTCCTGATTTCCCTTGTCTTGCAGAAAGTACTGTAAGAACTATTTAATTATTTATTTTGCACTGCACTTCCTTGGAAGCCATTTTCTTGATGGGCTGCTTACTGTGTGTCTTTGTATGTGCCTACAAATTTTAGAAGAGGTGTCCATAAGTAGAAAGTAGTATGTAACTAAAATGAATTGAGGCCACTGCCTCTAAAGCAGGTTACCACACCTAATTAAATAATTGTCCAACAATGCAAAGAAGTGGCACTCTCAGATGAAGAGGCAGCCTTGTGTCGTAAGACCAGTGGACAAGACGGATGGAGGTACAGAGGAGCAGGAGACTATGAGAATGGAGAGGGAAGGACTCTAGCACAGAAACAATGTGCCCATATAGGTTTTTGCAGCGTGACAGCTAGGGTCGGGATGTAGACCTGCTGCTTTCAGTAGCACATACCTATCTAGTTCAGATGTCTCTTAGGAGTATTTATTTGGCTTTGCACAGATTCTTGTTATTAGTCAGGTCAGCACATACCTCAGTGCCAATGTCTTCTGAAATTATTCCTGATGGGTGAGGGAAGCCACTGCAATAAGCTCCAAACATTTTGAGATTTTTGTGCTGATGGTCGTTCCTAGACTATTGTTCTTTGTAGCACACAGGCCCTCAGTCAGAACTGGAGGACCAGCAGATAAGTGCTGAGCAAATACATGGAAAGAAACAGTTTTTATAGGCCTGCTGTAAGAGGTGGGAGGGAAAAATCCCAATTGGCCCATATGTGAAACAGTAAATGGGTCCACCACGGGCCACATGGAAAAATAAATAAAA
>NW_010426144.1:48344-59577 GCF_000710305.1 Buceros rhinoceros silvestris | reverse complement strand
CTGGATTGAGCTCAGGAATGTGGCTCCTTTATTTTGATCCTGGGGATTAGCTCCCAGTCTTACCGTGGCAAGGAGTCTGATCTTGCTCTCGCTGAAACCCAGAATCTCCAGCCACATGAACACCACAGAACCAGGACCAAACCTTTACTATCTAAAGGAAAGGCAATCTGGGAGCTTAATCAGAAGTGCTGTGTGTAGTGTGCACACCCATTTGCTGAGACAGTCTTTGGGTAAGAGTAGAAAGCCCATTTCAAGCAGGTGCTGGAGAAGGATGACCCATGTGCTCTTGGGAACTCCTGCAGTGGAAGCAGGGTTAGAATAGAGACAATATCTCACCTGTTTCTCAGTTTTTAAGGTGAGCTTTATGATGCTAAAATCAGATTTTATAGTGTAGTGTTTCTGCATGTTCCAGATGATTTTGGGCTTATTTATTTCCAGCTTTAGACAATGGACAGCAATTAACTTTCAAAGATACATAAATAGTGTAAGGGGCTGAAAAAAGATAATTGGAAATTGTAAGTATAAATTTCAGGGTAGAATTTCCCCTTATGTTTTCCTAAGAGTTCACTGCTTTTAACAGTGCAGACTTTACTGATTTAATGGGAAATGTACAGCATAATCAATTTTAAACAGGGCCTAGTGTTCATTTAAGAATATGAATTATATGCTTCGACTGAGAACTGGAGACCTTTGGAATACATAGTTGTGGAGCCAGACCTGGGCAATCGAACTACTGTTTCATAGAAAGTTAGAGCTGTCCTCAGGAGAGGGTAGAGTCCCTTAGGTCAACTCTGTCCCATTTTCTTCGAATTTCCTATCTTGGTTCAGAATTCCAAAAATCTCAGGTTTTCCCCTATAATTGACTTCATCTAATGGAAAGTTTGCCCTAGGTCATCATAATCTCAGTCAGGTTACAAGAATCTCCTGCTCTTAGACTTCTCAACAGGTCTGTGGCGCTGCTGAGGTTGAACATTGCTGCGGTGGTGAACTTAGTCATCTCCGCTAATGCAAATAAAATACTTTCTGGTAATATTGTCTCTGCTGCAGAGAAACACCAAATTTACCACCCCCATGAGACTTTTGGACCATATCAGAGAGTGCTTCGGTGAGGGTGGAATGTCTGTAGTACTGCTAAAGGAATGTGAAGCATCCTGAAAAGGGATAAACAAGGCCTGCCAAGGCAAGTGGAGTTTGCTGTAAGGAGATGGAGGAAGGACAGCAGAATGACCCTGGTTGTTCTCAAGAGGAGCAGTCCTACACATCTGTGCACATCTGCAAATGTGGGCCTCGTTCATTCGGTGCAGAGTGCTCTTGGTTCCACTTCAAAACAGCAGTTGCATGTATTTAGAGCTGGTCATAGTCAGACTCTTATTTGAAGTTTTGTGCTGGTTGGTTGTTGAGACAGGAAACAATTCCTGACCACGCAGGGACAGACGGGCCCCTCAAACCTGCTTTCTCTCAATACTGTAGAGCACATACGAATTCAGTAGTTATTTCCTTACTTTAAAGATATACACATCCACTACCTTCTGGCTATCTTTAGCAATTCACCTGATGAAAAACCAAGATGCAAAAAGACATTAAGTGGTTCAATAGTTAATGTTTTTTCCAGGGTTTCTGAACTGTATTACTGTTCTTACTGTAGTATTTTGCACTCTGGTGGAATACCCAAGTATGAAATTAATAAAGATCATATTTTATTACGTCCAAAATAAATTGTTATATTTAAATGACCTTCCTAGAAACTGGCGATATAAAAACTGTAACATAAGAAGGTGTTTATTTCAGAAAAAATAATTACAGTATTTGCTTGAAGTATCCTGAACATTTGGCAGTATTTCATACTTATGCTAAGGAGATGTAAAGCAGAAGCTGATAATTTAGCATCTACTATAAAAGGATCCAGTTTAAAGTGGAAAGAAACATTCTTCAAGTATTTTTTTAGTTTAAACTCAGATATTCTTCCTGTAAATATTAGATGAGTAATTCTGGAGCCAACATTTCACTGACCTTCAACTCGCATTACTTTTTGAATTTGCGAAAATGACCTTCCCCTACGCCAGCCCCTAGAGATATGTTAATGCCATCGCTGAGCAGCATGCACCTGCAACGGGCCGGTGTTTGTGGGTCCTGCCTCAAAGAAGATTTGCAGCTGGGCCATGATGGAGATGGAAGACAGCATGTTGGGACTTTGTTTCTTGGATGCTCTCCCGTCCTTTTGTGGGTATCCCTGTCATGCACTGACCCTTTTCTGAGCGCGCTGCTCTTGTGGCATGAAAGACTCTGGTCTGTTTATCTCACCGTTAACTCAGTTTGCTTGGGCAAATCATGAATTTGCTACACTGGAGAGTGGAGCAAATGGAGGGTAATAACTTTCTGCCTTTGTAAAATGCGCTGAAGTAAGTGTGTTGTACGTTTATATATGGAGAGGCCATTCAAGCAGCCAAAAGCTGTTTTGTATTGACATGTCCTGTTCAGGGCTTGTTTGGTTTATAGCTAATTTTAAATTGAGGCTCTTACTGGAAGGAATGATCTTATATGGTAAGTTAGATGCAGACTGTCTGTTATAACATATACATTATAGCTAATATATATTTGCTCTTAGCTGTCTGTAATTGGTTAAGGGTTAGTGTTAAGTAGATGATTTATTTCCCGTAAGTCCTGCCACTTATTAAAGTTGTGACCTGCAGCAGGAAATGAGGTGTGGGCAAAGTGAGACTGAACAGCTGCAGATTTTTGTAAGGGGGAAGTACTACTTAGCAGATTCCTTATGTCAGTTCAGTGATTAGGAATAAAACTAGGACAACAGAGTGTAAATATGTTCCTAATACACTACTGACATTTCAGTTGGTTTTGTTAATAGCAAATGATTTTCCAATAGCAAGAAAGATTTGCAAGTTCATTCGTAGGTCCTAATAGTTGCATAGCATAGCAAATAGACTCGGTATGCTGTGCTTAATAAAATAACATGTTTTTTTAATAGAAAAATTGTGAAACCTGTTAAATATTGTCTTAGACACATTTGATGTTTTCAGTCTAGTTATGTGATGTGCAAGATAACCTCTAAACCAGTTCTTTAATTTTCCTAGGGGAAGAAACTGTGATTGCTGTGCCCCATGGGAGTCGCAGTGTGAGAATCACCCTAAAAGGACCAGCACACCTTGGTATGACTGAGCTGTTTTATGTATTTATTCATAGGTTAAAACCAGAACCTTGTATCTGAACTCATCCAAACTTTGGGAATGTGGGTAAGATCACGACCTTGATTCCACTTCCCATCCTTAATATCCAGCCTGGAGGTAGTCCTATAGCACACTGCAAGTCCGCTTAGTAAAAGAAATAGTATACATACTGGTGGCTCCTAAATGTATTTAAACCAAGTAAGTCATATATAAGACATCTAAAATACAGCATAGTCTTAAACTACATGCAAAAAATTACATCAAAATTACTTTCAAAGGGTTATAAGTGGAATCGATAGCAATCGTATAACGCAGCACCAGATTTCTGTTGAGTGGTCTGACATAATGTAAATAGTCTTGCTGAAGTCATGCCTGGTGAGTGAGCAGAGTTCCAAGGAGAAGCAATCTAAGTGAAAGTGAGGTAAGGTAAACAAAATACGTAAAATAAATGACACAAGTCCTGTTTCCTTGTGATACTTTTGGTCATTACATACCATCTATGAGAAACAGTTTGCTGTTCTGTTAGGTGTTTTCTTCCTAATGTTTTCTATAAGGCTGATGGTAGCGTCTATGGTAATTGCCTTACCCACGGGCTTACTTCGCACCAAACTTTATTGTTTCAATGATAAGCAGGACTGCCATACCAAGCAATGAAAGAAATCCTTCATTTAAGATTTTGAGCAATTTTTTATTAATAACAGTGGAAGGGTTCCTGAATCACAGAAATAAAAAGGACTTCTACTGTTCTGATATGTCAATAGAAGACAGAAATGCATTTTATTTGAAAATTGCTCATCAATTTGTTTGAAGAATATATTGCCTTTTTCTTTCAAAGAAAAAATTGATTCAGCTCCATAGTGACAATAGCTTATAGATATATCACTGGTATCAACAAGGCACAAAGCTGAACGTCTCTTGAAATAAATAATGTTCACGTAAAACTGTTGCGAGGGGTGTATGGAGTGATCCCGACCAGTTCAGGTCAGAGCTCTTGGGGTTTTTTGAGTAGTTTTGCAGAAGAAAGTTGTTGTTTCAGCTTCGTATGAGGAAAAAGTACTAGATTCAATGGCTGCTGGGGGATTTCTGGAAAGCTCTTGAGGAATGCAGCAGCAATTCGTTAACTGAGTACAGAGTGCTCCTGGCTTCCTACCCAGGGTGGTTCCATAAAGAAGCTGTGGCTTGGCATCACCTTTATTAGCTAGTTCTCTAGCTGGACAAGAATTGTGAAATGTTCCTTTAACCACTTCCCCCAGCACATCTGTTTGCAAATCTGTGAGGATTTAGACATTTGCTACCTAAAATTGAAATGACAGAGGCGAAAAACAAGTGAGAGCTGTTCTGGGGAGAGAGGAGGAAATTGCTCCTGGCTTCAAGAGCTGATGTTCTAGGGGATGTGCTTTGGGACAATTTGCTTGTCTGCCTTTCTGACTGTACGTACGTTTGTCACGTAACAGAAAATATCGAGTGGCCTTTGGTCTGCTACTTCATTGTCTTCTTTGTGGGAGTGCTGGGATAATTGCAGGCAAAATTTAAAAAATAATCACCTGTAATTATGGGCTCCATTTGTCTTCGTGTCTTGTAAGGAGTTGAATTTAACAGGTGGAGCAGGAGCTACTTATCGCAGAATTTTATACTGCCTCCTGTTGCCAGTATATATTTGCTCTTCAGTTCACTCAGCTGCGATAGCAAACGCTTGAAGAGCACTATGGAGTGTCTGGCACATTTCCCTTTATCTTCTGTTCTTCTGTGCTTCATCTGGACTGTATGATCTGCTCTTGTTCCAGGGAAACACAGCTGCTGGATTAATCAAAAATGGAAATGTGGTTGGAGATGCAGTGCATAACAGATTTGAAATGAATAAATGCTCTGAACGTTGTTTTACAATCAGCAGCTTAGTGTTTTAGGAGAGACCGCGTTTGTTTGTAGCCGGTGAGATGAGTATTTTGTTTGTGTGTACGGACACTTTAAGACAGGCAACAGATTCATCAGAGAGCAAAGGTGTTACTCTGGGTTTTTTACAAATAGGTCCCTCTTCTGTCTACTTGGGTTTTGTGTTTGATTTGGTGGGAAATAACCAAGCAATTAGTATTAAAATGGTTATGAGTAAAATGTTGCATTGTGTTAGTTTTGGGTTTGATTTGGACTATATTATGGGTTTTCGAGTGGTTCTTTTAAGAGCATTTGAATCAAAAGAAAGACTGAAATTTCCCTGAAATTATTCCTCCAGCAGAAGAAACAGGAAAACCAGAAGCTAATATTTTTACAAGTGGCTAGTGCTAGATAACCGAGGTCGTGAACTCAGGGAGGTTAAACTTCACGAAAAGTGAACAGAAACTTTTTTCACTTTTTGTCAATCTCTTCTTTGCATTACTTGAGAGTATTTAGCTACATGTCTTTGTAGCTGCTTTGTGCACTGCTTTGTCTTTTGGCAGATGCTAAAAGGAAGAGAATGTTGCTTTTTGAAAAAGACACGTGTTATTTGGGGCCCCTGTAGGGCAATAGCTACGAGCGAATTGCATGGAAAAGAAAGAGCTTTTGGGTAGCAACCCTCCTTCTTGCCCTGGGCGCAGGAGCTGTTTCTCCAGGAGTTCTTCCATGCATCTCTCTTCAGTGAGGTATCTCCAGTGGATTCCTCATGCCACACTACCCTACTCCTGCCTGCCACTGAGAGTATGGGAGGCTTTTGTGGTGGGTCTTCCATCTGCAGCTGGGCAAGGCATTTCCTTGGGGATAACATTCTTTTTTGTCAAGGTAAGGGAAGTAACACAAAACCATACTGTTATAGGTCTTTGGCACCAGCGATTATCTAGTTAGGCACAGAAACAGGTGAGCTCTCAAGAGAATTCCCTGTTCTTATGACTCTGCACATCTGGAGTCTAAAGACTCCTCCAGGAAATGTTTCCCTAACTTAGGATGGGGAAGTTTACTCATGAAGTCAAACTTCTCACCTCTTCAAGATTACAGGACCCTACAGAACAAACATTTGTTTGGTGAATTCGTTTCTAAACCTTGCCTATAAGCCAGCTGGTGAGACCTTTGTTCCCAGTTAGTGCTCTGGAATCAGTAAAGTAGGCTTTTTGTGGGGGGAACTGCTCCCTAAGAATGATCATGTTATGTATGTGTTACATACACTAGATGCTTGGTTTCACTCTGTGTTAGAAACCTGTGATGATAAGCACTAGACACTACTGGGCAGGAATATATTGCATCGTAGTTATCCGTTGTGCTGTGGAGCAGCTCATCACCTCCCTGCGTGACACAGTTCTGGGAAAATCTGAGCAGCTGTTCTCAGCTTTGCTGTCACGACCTCCAGAGATCCAGGCCATTGCTCTGCAGCTGGACCTTGCAAATCAACACAGGCTTTGGGTTCAAATCTAGTGTAGCTCTAACATAAATGTAGGTCACCTCTTGGTGAGGTATCACGCTGTTGGTTGCTGAACAATGTTCTTGGTTTGTGTTTAGAAAAGCATAATTTTTTTTTATTAAGAAAATTAGCATAAAGACTGTAAAGTATTGCTGCTCAGGTCACAAAATTAACATCTTTAATGTCTTTTTGCAAAAGCTGGATGTCTTGCTTTGCAGTCTTAAATGTTGGTTTCAAAGGAGTCTGGTACTCCTGAGGATCATACTGACTTTGTGTGGTGTTAGAAGTACTTGAGATTTACTGATATGACTCTTACTCCACAAAATGACAGAATAACAGGCACCATGCATTAATACTTATTGTTAAGCAGTGTAAGCTGGGGTCAAGGTTTTCAGAATCTTAATCTGAGAATGCTGAGTTCTGGGTATTTAAAAGGTTATTTTGTAATCCAATCAGGAAAGAAAACTTCCATAAGTGGCAAACAAAAATACGTAGTAATTGTCTGAGTACTTGCTGCTTTTTCTGTGACTTGTTTGTATCTATCTGTTCCTAATAGAAACATGTTGGTCGATGGGGAACTTTGATTCCCAGAGATTTATTTTTTCTCTTTGACTAGATTCCTACCCTATATCAACATAAAGTCATTTCCCAGAGACATGTTCTTTCTTAAACTTCCTTCCGTCCATATATGTGATCTCTGTTACACCTATGAGCATAGTGGAACCTAATGCTTAGAAACTTGGAGTAATGTTAGTTCCTTTTCGAGGATGTTAATTTCTTCTAGAATTTCATCACTCTCTTTGGGGATGTTCCAGGATGCATTTGTGTTTTAAAAGATCTCAAGGAAGAAAACTAATGAAAGGCTGTAGCATTCAGAGTATGTTTCAGAGCAGGTAAAACCTGCTCTTAACCTAAATTATCTGGACTGAATTAGGTAACTCTATTTAAAGTGCCGAAAAAGGGAAGGCAGTTGGGTGAAAGAGGGTATTTATAGCTTGTTAAAAGGTTCCTTTTAGCTAGCCTTGAGCTCATCTGAGATTCCTGTGTTTCTCATGCAGCGCTCTGATAGATTCTAACCAGACCAGTGTATTTAAAGTCGTGCATCTTGCTGTGCCTATGTGCTGTATTATGCAGAGCCCAAACTTCTACCTTCATTATGAATATCTTCCTTCAGCTTTCTCCACTTATAGTCCAGTCAGTTTGCTGGAAGTGACTCGATCCCAGAATGTTTAATCTGCCTTCTGAAGTTTGTGGGCTGTTAGTTTAATCTGTTTCCAAGCAGTGCAGAACAGCTCAAAAAGAATATTCATCACCGGCTCTGAGAAAGGGATGTCCTCCGGCAGCGCTGCCGGTGCCCTCCTGCTGGCTGTGCTTTTTGCTCACATGGGAAGTATTCAAAGTTGAAATGATGATCTCTAGAACAGGTAGAGTGATACAGGTATTGAGGTGAGTGTTGGGTGAGTTTGACGCCATTTAGGCTTCTCTGGAGGCTTGGTTGCCGAAATTGCTGTGCTTTCGAGTTGCATGGAAGTATAAGATATTTTTCTGTGTATGCTTTGAGTTTGAGCTTGTCCTGCTGATTCTATTGCTTTATGACTATATAGAGCACTTGGTGGAGGAAAAACTGTCTCAGAAGTTCTTCTGGTATGAAAGAATAGTGTGTTCAGGCAGATATTCCTGTGCTGACATGTCATGCAATTATCTATCAGCCTATAATCTGAAGCAGCTAGTGTTCTCACAGGTATTCTGTGTGGTTTTTTTAATGCACGTATACAGCTGTTACTTGCAAGGCAAACTTGTAAACATTTCTTTGACTTCCTTCAAAATAAAAATACCCTCTTTAAGTTTACTATTTGCATGTTTCTTCTTTAGTTATAGAGTCAAAGACACTACAAGGAGATAAGGGCGAGCACAGTTTCAATGCTCCTGGAACATTTGTCATAGAAAATACAACTGTTGAATTTCAGAGGAGTACGGACAGGGAAATCATAAAGATCCAGGGACCTCTTGGAGCAGATTTCATTATCAAGGTGGGATATGTGTATGTACAAATCTACAAGGATATTGCAAGTATGTGCAACAGAGTAGATGGCTGTTCATCAAGTTGTAGCAATACAACAAAATCTTGTAGCCAGCAAATGAAGAATCCTGATTACAGTCCAGAGATAATTTATACTAAGTATATCCAAACAGATTAAAATGATATGAGGTTAATGTCCTTCCTGTGGTGGAAAGTATCACAGGACCTTTAACAGTAAAAATGGCCAGGACTTCTGTTTCAAATATTACTGAAATACCAGCGTGGTCCTGTGCGGTGGATGGGTGTTAATCCAGCTGAAGACTGCCACCTACTGAGCGGGAGCACCGCTGCCAGCAGCACCCTGGAACCTCCTTTACACACTGACCATTGCTAGTCCTTTCCAGTTTCGCTTCTACCCAGACCACATACCAAGGGCTTGCATCACACACGCAGAGCTTTATGTGTAGAAACAAACTGGTATTTCCCTGCCAAAGGAAGATAGTCGCAGAGCTTTCCGCTGGAAGCGATAGGCGTTCCAGGACTACCACACCACTTGGTTTTACCTGTCGTGTTGCAGAAACACCCTTCCAGTAGCTCATGTTTTCCGTCACCAACGTCACATGTGCAGTTAGACTTGCCTGAATATGAACCATTGTGCTTAGGTCAATTATAGACTTACCTCTCCAGCAAATTGCAATAATTTTGGTAACAAAGAGAGAAGGCAGAAGAATACAGTTAGGAACTTTGCCAGTCTAGGATAGATAATCAAATAGTCACATTAGTACATTGAATAATTTGAAAATCAAAGCAACATACAAGTGTTTGATCACTGGAAACTTAAATTTCATTGTTAAACTAGACTTCCTAGAGGTATTATGCCTTTTATCACATTACTCTCTGCACTGCTTATATATGAACTGTGTTTTGAAATGACATGAACAGTGGAGTACAATATGCACGTGTAATGGAAATTTGTTCAGACCAGGTACTCAGGATCAAAAGAGAGTGTGGTTCAGTTCTTTTTCTATCAACCCATCAGTCATCAGTGGAGACAAACAGAGTTCTTCCCCTGCACAGTGACGTGTGGAGGAGGTAAGTAATGGCAACTCTTGGGAGTGTTTACAGCTGAAGATTAAAAGTGGCTGATTCACAACCTTCATTCTGCATTTTTATTGATTAAATGTTTGTATTTCTTTGCACGCGGGTGGTTCTTCAGAAAAATAAATGACAGAGTCGCAGGTAAGTTGCTTGCTTAAGCTGGTAGGAGTATAGGGGTTTTTTATACCTTGTATTACTGGAAATAATATTCTTCCATAAGGAAGGATTGTTTGAGTAAGAACCTTGACTAACAAGTAAAGATATGACATTCAAAGTGGAAATGACAATTCATGAAGGATATTTTCATAAAGTAAACAAAGAAATATATAGAGATTTTAAAGTAAGAATAATCAAAAGATGAAGGAGGAAGGTATTTCTGGCAACAGTAGTAGTCGTGAGAGAGAGTTTTAGAACATGTAGTTTAGAAATCAGTTACACAGAAAGCAGAACAAGTAAACAGAATTTGAAGAACAGTTACTATCAGTACCTTGGGCTGTCTGATATTTGGCAGCAGGTAGTGTGCCGTGGCAGCTGGTTTGAACTCTACAGCTTATCTAATGGTCAGATGAAGTTCTGCTACTGCTCATCCAGCCCAGCCCACTGCTTGCCATGCCTGGTTCTGCACCTCACGGTGGGAAGAGTGTTTGACATTGTGGAGAGCTATTTCAGTTCTGCTAGCATTACCCAAGTCACCTGAAAAACGGGCCGAGCTGGAGTGATTTTCTTGGAGAGCACAAATATGGTTTAAATAGCTTCTTGAGACATGAGTAAGAAGAGTGGAAGATGTTTAAAGCACAAGCAGGGTCTGGGGATCTTTTGATGGACTGTCCATTTTGGCACTTGCACTTCACTTTAATCTGAAGGGCAGACAGTGTGTGTGTGTATGATATACGTAGTCTCACGGGAAACTGCTGTATCTTATGAGGTACTTGGCCTCGTGAACTGTGATTCTTGCTGGAACTGTGAGTGACAGTATATGTTCTCTGATGATTCCATCACACTGTGTTTAGGAATTTTTCCCTAACCTGTCTGAAAAGGGAAGAAGTGTAAAGCATCACAGTTATTTTTGAGAACTGCCTGTAAACACTGAATATCTCATGGGACATATTTACCTTCAAAGTTATTGGCTCAAATCCCGCTTTATACAGACTGGTGTTATGGTTTGAAAATTATAGCTACCTGTCACTCTCTTTGAAATTAGCCAGGGTTTTCAGTGCTCTATTTTGTACCTGCTTATCTATTATTATGAAGCTGGTACCTTTATCAGCAGAGCTTGACACTCT
The DNA here is from genome assembly GCF_000710305.1 of Buceros rhinoceros silvestris. Classification (NCBI taxonomy): domain Eukaryota; kingdom Metazoa; phylum Chordata; class Aves; order Bucerotiformes; family Bucerotidae; genus Buceros; species Buceros rhinoceros. The sequence goes on along the minus strand of NW_010426144.1, from coordinate 48,630 downwards.
TGATGGCAGTTCTGAGAGAGGCCGGTAACAGAAGCAGCAGCGAAACTCAGCTACTGCTTACCCATGAAAGTAGCAGCATGAAGAATGGCGTGTTACCGAGGCGAGCAGGGAAGTTGTGGTGCAGCTGCCTGGCTTTAACCTGTTATCTTAAAGCAGATTTAGTAACCAGATTGTCTGTTTGGCATCTTTTACTGACGGTAAAAGAAAAACTTGTCACAAGAGAGGCTTGGAATCAGTGCGCCACCATTCCTTGCTTGGACGCTGCTTTTACATTTAATTCTGTAAT
>NW_010426144.1:47476-48226 GCF_000710305.1 Buceros rhinoceros silvestris | reverse complement strand
GTAGGGAAGGGGAGTGTGATGGGAACCTCAGAAAACACAGTAAAGCTTGAATGAGCAAGAATGTTTAAAAATTGTGTTTGTCTTGCTTGCAAGTGACATACCTTTGGGGTCCTTTCAGTACTTACAAGAACTGGAGCATACATTTGAGCACTGAAACCATTCGGTTCTTCGTGGTTATCACTCTCATGCATGGTGACACTTTGACTCCGCTAAGAGACACACAAGTGAAGCCACGGACATATGATACTTAGCATTTTCCGTAGACACTGGGACTTCTGCTGTTAGTTTACTGGCTTTATTTGGATTTTAATTCTTGTGGTTTCAAACTTTTTTCTTTGCACATACCAGAACATCCTTCTCCTCTCCTTGATTTAAGTCCAAGTCAGCTCTTTTGAGTGAATCTTTTCTTCTTAGACAAAAAAGCAACCTAGTGGTTCATAAAACTCAGATCCCTTCTTGTAACCAGTCTCCACACAGATTTTTTTTTTTTTTTTTCACCAAATAGTTACTTACAAGTTTTCTTTTGTTGGCTTTTCATCTAGGAATGTTCTTGAAGCCGTTTCTTGGTTTTCTACAGTTTAACTTAGCAATATTTTTGGATCTCATCTTCAATTCCTCTGGCTTTCTGTTTTAAGTATTTAATTTTTTTTTAGCATGCATGACTGTGTAATACAGCTCTCTAACACAGTAACTCCTCGTTGGAGGAGGGCAGTTATAAATTGTGGTATGTGTAGTAGAACCATATGACTT
>NW_010426144.1:45840-47289 GCF_000710305.1 Buceros rhinoceros silvestris | reverse complement strand
GGTTCCAGTGCATGTATTTCTGCATCCCATAAAACTATGCTTTTACTCTTATATTTAGAATAGTATTAGAATAACGTGCCAGAGTCTCTTCTAGTCTTAAGGCAGATTAACATAACTGTTATGCTGAATTGCCTTAAACAAAGATCTGGTCCTGCATGTTCCTGTGCAGCGTCCCCTTGCTTAAAAGCAAACCAAAGCAGAGTAACATGGAAATTAAATCAAGGGGAAGCGAATTATTAGGAGGACGAGGGTGTGGGGAAATAAGGCTGCTTTAATTTATCTTCTTACCGAAATCTAACTTTGCCTCTGCATTAGGTTATCAGCTTAATTCAGCTGAATGTGTGGATATTCGTCTGAAGCGTGTTGTTCCTGACCACTATTGCCATTACTACCCAGAAAATAAGAAGCCAAAGCCCAAGCTAAAAGAATGCAACATGGATCCCTGCCCTTCTAGGTTTGTACGGCAAATAAAATAGTGTGGTACAGTCAGTTACTAAGGAACAAGCAATCATATTTACTTAATTTCAGTTCTTTTCATCTTCAAGGTTACTTAGTCTTGGGTGATTGCTGCTGATGTCTGGCACCGCTGCCAATAGATTTGTGACACTTCTTCAGTGTTGCAGAATTGGAGACTTTGCCTTCTACAGAGATATTGCCAATACCAATTTCTAGGTTTAAGGGCTGATTCTACTTTGTAGCTTTCGCTGAGTGGTGCAGCTACTACAAGGATTTTGTGAGGTTGTGCGAGGAGCACAGATTGTTTTCCGGCTTTTGGATTTACTGATGCTGCCATTCAGGATGTCTCTAATATTAGAGAGGCAGTAGCTCCAGTTCTCGGCCAGTGTACAAGTTTTGCACATGGTTTAACTTGTTTTATTCATAAGATTCTTTCTTCATTTGTACTGTGAAGTTGACACTTAATCATTAAAGTTTGGTGGAGGGTTGGTTTTTTTACACTAAGAATTAAAAAGAAAAATAAGAAATCAGTCAAAGTAAATACCCTTGTGGTACAAATACCACAGAATATTATTGTCAAATTACAAAGGCTACATATTACCTAAATTGTATTGAATTGCACTACAGTATTTCAAACTAAATTTTGGATTGTCTGGTGAGGTTTCCTGGCTGTGCTAAAGAATCTTAAAATAACATCACAGTATCAAGTCCCAGAACCTCACATTAGTATGCCAGCTGGCCGAGCTAGAGTTATATGCAAGAAGAAAAGGAAACACTCTCAATGGATTTCATTTCCTGTAGCTAAACTGTCCATTTCCTTTCATTCCTGTTGAACAGAATCGTTGATAGTGACCTCTAGTAGTTATAGATGTGCAGACTTCCAAGTTTTTTTCCTGGAGAGCTGATCACTGTATGGAGTGGTAAGACTTCAGTAATGCTTAATGGCAACGGGTGCCAAATATGGCAAAGCTAGAATGGGAAAATTAGGGAAAG